>NW_021851539.1:361782-393333 GCF_003651465.1 Formica exsecta | reverse complement strand
TGTTTTAAAATATATATATACTTATAATAATATCAATAATATCGTTATACTGTCATTACTGTCGACTTAATATGCCTTTCTTAAAAATAGAAAGAAACGAGCAATTATTCTCGATAATAAAATAATGTTTTAAAATATATATATACTTATAAATACAATAATAATATCGTTATACTGTCATTACTGTCGACTTAATATGCCTTTCTTAAAAATAGAAAGAAACGAGCAATTATTCTCGAGTAAGAAAATAATAAAATAAATGTCATAAATCACTCACCTCGAGATTGCTCTGCAGTCGCTTGATGTCTCTTTACGATTTAATTTTTTCATTTTTTGCTGCTTCTTCTTTGCATATTACAACACTCATCAATCGCAAAATTACGATTGTTTTAACACACTTGTGAAATAATAGTTAATTATAATAAATGTAGCACTTTTCAACGTATAACTCGACATACGAAATCTCAACCTTCTTACTCGAATTTCACTGTATGACCACAGATATGATTAACAGCAGGCTAAAACAATGATACCAGAACAAGGTCTCGGATTACTGGCTCGACAGTGTAAGAAATAACGCACACATGCGTGAACCGCGTACATGTGATGCGCAGAACACTCTGCGCATTACATACACACGATTCACGCATGTGTGCGTTATCCTCTTCATAATCGAGTCGGTACCGGTGAAACGAGATCTCGTTATGGCACTGGGTTAAAGGTATATATCATTGTATTATTTCTAGGGAAGGCCAAATTCCTTTGAATAACAACAATTCGATGTAAACATTAGTATGATATATGTCATTAGCATCAAGTGTACTCGCATACCCCAATCGATTTGTTATATAACCCCCAAAAAAACGTATTTAATATATGTATTATTTCATTTCTAAAAAAAGGAGATATATGTATATTATATTTATCATTATATTTTGTAAAAGATACGCATTTTAATTTTTTTATAATTTATAAATTTATATAAGTTTTATTTAAAGCAAAAAAAGAGACGAATAGGCAAGCAAAAGAAAGATAGAGAGAGAGAGCGGAGAGAGGAGGGAGGGAAAAAGCGGTGAGGGAAGGAAGGACGGAAGGGAGAGAGAGAGAGAGAGAAAGAAAGACAGAGAGAGAGAGAGAGAAAGAAGGAAGAAAGACTTCTTCTATTTTCTTGTCCAAATTTTTTCTATTTTTTATTAAGTAATAACAAATATTATTAATACCTTTAATGTTAATTACATTTATTAATATTATTTTATAGAAGAAGGAATATTATATAATAATATTATTTAATAATAAATATTTTTATAAAATATTTATTATTAATTATATTTTTTTTTAAAAGATACGCGTATGAAGAACTTTTGCTTTATAAATATTTATAATTTCTCGTAAAATATTTAAAAATCAGTGTGTTTTCTGAAACGCATCTTCATTATGTAAACGCACAATTGTTCGGTGTGATGTGTTGCGGAGAACACGTTTCCTGCGTTCAATGATTTTTTTATCGCTACTTTAAAAGCCCCTCGAGCACTTCCTTTCGCTCCTGGAAGGTAATTGTAGAATGAAATACTGCTGTGAAAGTGAGAAGAAGAAACGAAAGAGAGTGCGATTTTAATCCGTATTCTTAAGGGTGGTTTTAAAGCTATAGATGTCGTACGATATCGTACATCCACAACGGATGACTTACCAATTTAATCTAATTGAAAGTTGAAGTTATTTCCTAAATTCATTTATTATCAGCATTATGATAGATCGTTTAGACTGAGAAAGTGTCATATTAATCATCTACATATTAGATAAATAGATGAAGAATAATAGAATGATTATAAAAAAATTATATCAGTCTATTAATCATCATTTCGTTTATGTCGTAAGTTTACGTAATAATAGCATTCTGAATATTAAATAAATATTATTATGTCATATTGCAGCGCACTGAGCAAGTATGTTTTATCATGTCAACGTATTTATATATAAAATCATATTATGAGATAAACAACATTTTATGATCATAGTAGAGTATTCGCAAAAAAAACATATTGCAAAAATTATAAAACATGTTACATAGCTATCTGTATATTAAATTACAGTTTAATTTTCTGAAGTAGTCAAAATTCAATGTACCTAATAATCAATAAACATATAATTTGTGCATAATACATCAATTAACGCATTATTTTTCATAAATCAATCATTCTTCTTAAAAAAAAAAAAAAACATTAAAAGATTTTATTTAATTTTTAACTTAATTTACTTTTCAAAAAACAGATACTGCAGAATTTTATCAATAACATAGCTTATATATATAAAACGTTTATATGCTCATCCTTGTATAAAATTATATATTTCTAGATTTTTTTTATCACAAACAAACGATCGGTTTTTTAAACATATTATACATGTTTTATTTAATATAAAATAAGACTGATAAGAAAATGATTTTAAGTAACTAGAAACTGACGAGAAAATAACTTTGAATATATATTTTGTTGATATACTATTACGTTTAAAGTTACATTTATGTTTATATTATTTATAATCATATAAAAAGTATATCAGAATGAGCCTTTAATATTTATTTAAACAAGATAATAGAACATGTTTAATCTCTTCTTCCTCGAATTCTTTATAATCAACTTATTATATTAAAGCATCCACGGTTAAAAGTTCTTGAAGAATACTATATTTTTATCTCTCAATATGTTCAGTAAGATGCAAATATCTTGAAGAGGAGATATTTTATGAGGAAAACCCGAGGGGAAAACCTGAGGGAGAAAAAAGTTTGTAGTTTTTTGTCCATACTTTTCCACTACTTCTCGTAGCTTTTTGTTGATTTTGCAGTTGCTCGTTGGTTTGTCGATTTGAAATTCGTCAATACAATTATACTGTTTTCTGTCATTTCATTTTCGAATCAGCTAATTTCCAAAAATCTCTATTTTTTTACTTGTTTTCCCGTCACCTCGTATTAGTTAATATACTTATCAACACAATTCTTTAAAAAATATACTATATATATTAGTAAAAAAAATCATAAATTATATAATATTAGGAAAAACGTATTTCTAGTGTAATTTATAGTTTATTTAAGAAAATATATTCCTTTTCTATTTCACATATTAAATAAGTACAATCTTTACAATTTATCTTTCTGCAAGTACAATCTACCTCTCTTTCAACCTCATTTTCTCCTTCCTTTCTTAAAATAAATCCAAAAATATAATTGCTTTTAAAAGACGTTTTGCAAATAAATTTTGGCAATAGATAACAATGACAAGTTTTGCTTATAGGATTATTTGTGAATAAAAGCGAATAATTCTAGAATTGCATATAGTTTCATGCGGTTTATCTTTAAAAGACTGAAAAATTGTGTACACGTGCATAAAAGCACCGTTCATTCGTTTATCGGCGGATAGACGGAAAATGTTTGGTACGATCTCATTAAAGATTTAACTCCTTTATCCAATCGCTGTTAGCTTCGCTTCGATGTTTCTTTTATAAAATTATGCACATGCATCTGTGATAAAAAAGAACGATAAAAAAAAATAGAAGATCGAAATGACATTATAAAACATCTGATTATTTGCATCTAAAATATGCAAACGCGTGTAAAGTCTTTTGTCTTTTCCCATAATGAAAGAGAGAAGAACGAGAAAGAAACAATTCTCAAAATGATTTGTGGTAAACCACGCTCGACAGAATCGTTCAAAGGTATCTAACTTCTGCCTGAAATCATTCGAATACTTTGTATCAGTTCACTTTCAGAACATGTAGCAATATCGAGACTATACATGATGAAAATGTGAACGTCTATGTGTGTTCGTATGTGTATGTGTAAGATATCCCAAAACCTCCTAGATATTCTTTTAATAGCAAATTTTTTGATCGTATGATATACTGGATATAAAAAATAATTTATTAAAATATCAAAAGAATCCGTTCATGTCTGTAAAAATTTTTTTTGTTCATGTTGTGTATCTTGATTTGTGATATCTTGAAAAGTTTTTCTGATATACCCTGAATGTCTTTGTTCCAAATTAGAGCAATTATAAATTGTTTTCGTTTAATTATTCGTTTTAAAATCTTATTCGATCGATATGTTTCGGGCTCGCTCTCGACCTTTTCGCAATGTCTTGTAAATCAAAACAACATGATCGCGTTGAAAAGCCATATATGAATTGGAATGTTTTGCTCCCGCAATTCCATATTTGGTCAATCTTCGAGAAAGGCTTTCTTGGTATTGGTTCCAATACCAAGATTCAAATAAAATACGTGTGAATAGCTGTTTTCTTAACCAGTGCGACCACAAGGATCGTTAAGATTCTGAGTCCGCGTCTCTCCAACGAAACACATAGAGCAGTGCGAGTCGAGAAGACCAAAAGACAAATCTCGCGCCGTCGGTTTTGGAACTCTGTACAAAACGAGAAAGCAAAAAAAAATTAATAATAAAATAATCTCAGTTACTAGATCACATCAGAATCACCTTCTTGTTTTTTATTCCCGACCAGCAATTATCTTACGAGAGAGCGATTCGGTCTCCAACCTTGAATTCGTGTAACTCGCGAACAGTCTTTCAAAATTGCACATCTGTTAGATGTGAAAGCAATAAGAGTAGAGATTTGTCTCTTGTAAATACGTTAAATGCGATAATATTTTTGTAACGTATTTAAAATAAATATGTGTAATTTTTTTGCATCTTGCCTATTTTGTTTCGTATCTTTAAAAAAAAAAAAATTCCATAATGTGATATATTTTTTTAAATTATAAATCTATTAGACATATATATAAAAGTAATAGTAGAATAAATGTGATAATTTTTTTAAATTATAAATCTATTAGACATATATATAAAAGTAATAGTAGAATACGAGACCTTTGAAATCTCTAGAGAATTCACGTGTTACGCTAATATTGTAAGTCGATTCTCTTGCAGACACCTGAGATTTGAAATAGTCAAGTTTAAGCTACGCGTATGACATATGACATGTATAAAAAATAAAATTATACATACATATATACATATAAAGCCTTTATTATATCTCGGTAACATAAATTTATTATTATTTTGAAGCACAGATTATAATAAATGAATAAAAACGTAGTTTTGGTAAGATAAATATTACAATTTACAATTTTTTCATTCAACAATATAAAATATAAGATACTTTCGATTTTAATATATTCTTATTTTAGATATATGATGTCTTATAATGTCTTCGATGCTTTATTTAATATAATGGAATATGATTCATATGATGTAATTGTATCTCAATCAGTAACATATATGCTACTTGAAAATAATTTTATTCAAGAAATCATATATATTTCTATAAAAATATATATACTACTTATTTTTGAAAAAATAAAATGTTTGCACTCAACAATCTCTGTGAGAAAAAATACTGACATCTTTTATTGTATATATGTATTAATCTTGATGTCTCGAAATAAGGAGAAATTTGAGATAGGTTTTCTGTTTAATTATAATGTTATTCGAAAGAGAATAGTATCATTGTACCATTTTCATAAATATGTAAGATAAGTTAATGAGAAAAGTCCTTTATTTTGAAGTATCGTATTCATCCGAAAAGCTATCCGAATTGCTTGCTGAAGTTCTTACGAATAGTATATCTTCCTCAGGCAATACTGTATAAGTAAATTCATTTCATTTTACATTGTAACTCGTTGCTAAAATCTGCTTATATTCGTCGCATTTGAAAAGAGAACTTGCGTAGGAGCTTGTGTAAGAAGGCCTAAAAAAGAACCTTTCAATTGACAATGAACATTCATTTAACGGTTTATTTTATTTAATTACTATGTTTTATTTCATTTTTCTATTTATTGTATCTAATAAAAAGTTTATATGTGTATATATGCTATTGCCCTTATAAAATTTTTGTCAGTTACAATACGAAATAATGCAAGTTACCTCTATGAAAAAAAATTAGAAATATTAAACGTTTTTTTGATGAGTTACCAAATACAGCGATAAAAATATTTATTGCCTAGGCTGTTTTATTTATAATTTTTGCGAACCGAAAGAGAGATCGAGCAGTAAAGATTTAAAAGATTCGTTTCTCAAAATTATGTCCCCTCATAAAATAATTTTCCTGATATCAATCGAGATTCGATTTGATTACGCATGCAATCGCCGGAGTAAGTGAAACGAGGTTTATGGACAACGTGAAGACGCACATTCGTACCACTCCATTAACGTAATTGCTCCGTATATAACTGCATCTCGAAACAGATTCATCTTCGAAAAGACGAGATCAATCGGATCCACCGCCGAGTCAGCCGTAATCGGCGGAACAGCCGCATTCCTCCTCTGTCTCCGGTGAAAAGACTTGCGGCGATAAACTAGGCATCCACGACGAACTCACGAATTTTTGCACGTATGTCACGCTGTAGCGAAATCCCGTGTCAACGTCGCCCTTCACCCGGCAGTTTATATTCGACGATTGTTTGTAGAGTGTCAAAGGCGGCTCGACTTCTGCCCGCGGCGGATAAATGAGAATCCTCTCCAGACTCGTCTTGCCACGACTCTGCTTCGGTTTGCCGAATCTCAGGCGAATAGGATCCGTTATTAAAAACGTAGTTTTGGTAAGATAAATATTACAATTTACAATTTTTTCATTCAACAATATAAAATATAAGATACTTTCGATTTTAATATATTCTTATTTTAGATATATGATGTCTTATAATGTCTTCGATGCTTTATTTAATATAATGGAATATGATTCATATGATGTAATTGTATCTCAATCAGTAACATATATGCTACTTGAAAATAATTTTATTCAAGAAATCATATATATTTCTATAAAAATATATATACTACTTATTTTTGAAAAAATAAAATGTTTGCACTCAACAATCTCTGTGAGAAAAAATACTGACATCTTTTATTGTATATATGTATTAATCTTGATGTCTCGAAATAAGGAGAAATTTGAGATAGGTTTTCTGTTTAATTATAATGTTATTCGAAAGAGAATAGTATCATTGTACCATTTTCATAAATATGTAAGATAAGTTAATGAGAAAAGTCCTTTATTTTGAAGTATCGTATTCATCCGAAAAGCTATCCGAATTGCTTGCTGAAGTTCTTACGAATAGTATATCTTCCTCAGGCAATACTGTATAAGTAAATTCATTTCATTTTACATTGTAACTCGTTGCTAAAATCTGCTTATATTCGTCGCATTTGAAAAGAGAACTTGCGTAGGAGCTTGTGTAAGAAGGCCTAAAAAAGAACCTTTCAATTGACAATGAACATTCATTTAACGGTTTATTTTATTTAATTACTATGTTTTATTTCATTTTTCTATTTATTGTATCTAATAAAAAGTTTATATGTGTATATATGCTATTGCCCTTATAAAATTTTTGTCAGTTACAATACGAAATAATGCAAGTTACCTCTATGAAAAAAAATTAGAAATATTAAACGTTTTTTTGATGAGTTACCAAATACAGCGATAAAAATATTTATTGCCTAGGCTGTTTTATTTATAATTTTTGCGAACCGAAAGAGAGATCGAGCAGTAAAGATTTAAAAGATTCGTTTCTCAAAATTATGTCCCCTCATAAAATAATTTTCCTGATATCAATCGAGATTCGATTTGATTACGCATGCAATCGCCGGAGTAAGTGAAACGAGGTTTATGGACAACGTGAAGACGCACATTCGTACCACTCCATTAACGTAATTGCTCCATATATAACTGCATCTCGAAACAGATTCATCTTCGAAAAGACGAGATCAATCGTATCCACCGCCGAGTCAGCCGTAATCGGCGGAACAGCCGCATTCCTCCTCTGTCTCCGGTGAAAAGACTTGCGGCGATAAACTAGGCATCCACGACGGACTCACGAATTTTTGCACGTATGTCACGCTGTAGCGAAATCCCGTGTCAACGTCGCCCTTCACCCGGCAGTTTATATTCGACGATTGTTTGTAGAGTGTCAAAGGCGGCCCGACTTCTCCCCGCGGCGGATAAATGAGAATTCTCTCCAGACTCGTCTTGCCACGACTCTGCTTCGGTTTGCCGAATCTCAGGCGAGTAGGATCCGTTAACCATTCTCTTTCGATGGGTCTCGAGATTCGGGTGGCCGTCTCGGTGCTGATTTCGGATCGATTCTGCTCATCTCTACCGCCGTAAGAATATTGCTGCGCGTTGGTTTTCGCTGCGTTAGAAAAAGCGGGTCTCGATGTCTTGCGAAATACATTCTGATTTACCGCCTTTACTTTCTCGCAGAAAGATTCGAGTTTCTTTACCGGATCTGTCTCGTTGTAAAGAGAAGATGAGGAGCAACAGCAGCAGACCGTAGATATCCTTCGCGGTGAATCGCTGTCACTTCTTTCAGCATTTCCGCTATTTCCGATGCAAGTGCAAGAACCAGTCAGACACGCCGCTGGAGGATCGTGGAAGGGTTCCTTGCATTCGCACCCAGATTCTGCAGCATCGTGCCTTAATCTCGAGTAATTTCCCGATGCGATTTTCCCAGGGATCTTTCCTGTCTCCAGAGATAATACTTTGCCAGAAGGATATCTCCTGGTAGCCTTTCTTCGTAACATTTTCCGCATTTCCGTCGCTTTTTTTCTTTAGGTCGTTGCTCAATTTATACTCTCGATCCATTTCATTCAAATCGTCGCGATGTGCTTGATACGCTGACTCATTTGGAAATGATACGTGCGGTTTTAACTCTTTCAATTCGATCTCATCGCCGTGATCATTTCTCCTAATATCATCGGAGATTGTCTCAGATCTGTCGAACGCGAAATCATCATATACCGCCGTCTCATATCGCAGATCTCCTTTCGTCGATAAATTGAGATCAACTCCTCTATCAGAATTTCGCAACTGCACCGATTTAGGCAATATTTCCCTTTCAATATAATTGATCCGTTTGCTCGTCCCGTTTAATTGAGTGCTCTCGAATTGTGGCCGGAAATTACGCCAAGCGAAATCGTTCACGTTTTCTGGGCAACAACAATATCTCGAGCAATCGACCATCTCATCTTGCTCGGCGTTCTCGCAACAGCAGCCGAGCCGTTGCTTATTCTCACTAGTACGTACCACTTCGCACAGCTTCCCGGATTCTCTTAAGAAACTCGGCCTGCGACAACACGGCGACCCATGTTCTCCTAAAATGCCCGGTTCTCGTCGCCGTCGATCCATGTTATTCTTGTATTTCGGCTCTCGCGCTCGTCGGTAATTCCTATCGATTAACGTTCCCATAATGGAGCTTGACGCTTTGAGGGGAGATCCCACTTCGTTCTTCCATCGCGAAGTCCGCCACTGCGGCAGCGAGCTCGTCTCAGGCACCCCCGTCAACCTGTTGGATCGCGCACTCAGACCCCAAGAAATTGGTTGTCTGGATCTCTTTACAGGATAATGATATCCGGAGATATAACGTCCTTTATAGCTTTCGTTCTGCAATGGAACCTGATAAGAGAGCGCGGCTGATTTACGATTACTTCGGTGAGAATAAAATTTATTAAGTGATTGCTGATTTAAGTCGCTAACGTCACTCTCTTCGTTTAATTGCCTCATCCGTATATCTACTTTTTGTTCATCGACATAATTTCTTTCTTTCGTCTTCTTATTTGAAGGCACGATACTTGGATAAATAGATTTATCAAATTTTTTGCTGCGTGATTTAGACATATGAATTTTTGCAGATTTTCTGTCGATAATTCTAGAACCGTTAATTCTGGACTCGGGAATGATATCTTGAGACCAGTCTTTGATGACCTCGAGACTGGTCATTTCGGTGACTGCCGGCCACGTTTTGTGACCCATCCTAGAATACGAACCATAAAATGATATCCGGAGATATAACGTCCCCTATAGCTTTCGTTCTGCAATGGAACCTGATAAGAGAGCGCGGCTGATTTACGATTACTTCGGTGAGAATAAAATTTATTAAGTGATTGCTGATTTAAGTCGCTGACGTCACTCTCTTCGTTTAATTGCCTCATTCGTGTATCTACTTTCTGTTCGTCGACATAATTTCTTTCTTTCGTCTTCTTATTTGAAGGCACGATACTTGGATAAATAGATTTATCAAATTTTTTGCTGCGTGATTTAGACATATGAATTTTTGCAGATTTTCTGTCGATAATTCTAGAACCGTTAATTCTGGACTCGGGAATGACATCTTGAGACCAGTCTTTGATGACCTCGAGACTGGTCATTTCGGTGACTGCCGGCCACGTTTTGTGACCCATAATACGAACTAAAATACGAACCATAGAATCTCGGTGAAGATTCGCGATATTTGTAGAAATTTCCTTTACTCGATGGCTTTAGATATCGACAAGTAGATTTTTTAGCTGCGGTATTTAAATATTTCCTAGAATTTTCATGCACACTTAGATCAGGATTGCTGCAGAAATGAGATTTTTTCGATGGACAGCAATAATTACAAGCATCCATAGCATTACGTTTGGAGGACCGTTTTATCTTTCTTTCCAAAGTAGTCACATTTTTATTTTTCTTCGATTTTACCCTAGATTTTATTTTTTTAAATGATCTAAATCGTGTACCTGAATTCCTTACGCTGCAGTTGCTAGATCTTTTTGTACCAGCATAATCCTCGTCGCCGCTGTTCACCTCGAGGCGACAATTTTGTTCGATATCCTTAATGTAATTCAATATATCTTCATTTTTCAGATTCTCAAAGTGGTTGGTCTTGCTACGCTTTTCATGATTTTTAAACCACCGAATATCCTTCTGATTTTCGTTACCATTGTTACATTCTACTTTTCCGTTTTTCGACATTATGTTGAAAGTATTGCCTCGCAACATATTAAAGCGGGCATCCAAAGAAATAAAATGAATTCAATAAATAACTCATTTAAAATAATTAAAATAACTAAAAAATTAAATAAATAAGCATTAATCATTTAAAATGTACTTAAATATATTTTTCATTCTATGTAATGTCACACCCTAATTAAATTTTTTTGTGTTGTCCAAACTTAGCAACGTTATTGGAAATTCTTTGGAGTGTGCAAGTTCATTTCTCCATTTGGATGCATCTTTTAACATATTGTTTAAATCGTATATTTGAATTTTTTCGCGTAGGAGTTTCTCGCGAAACTCCTTCCACCTTTCTATTTCAACCTTAGTGAGATCATTACTTCCCTTGTCCACCATCTGATTTAGGTCTATTATGGAATTTATTTTTTGGTCTAATCTCCTGTTGTTTAAAATTTTAAAACGGATTAATCGTTTGCCATTAGAGGCCAATTCTCCAATATACAATATTTTTAATATGGTGTCTTGTTCCTCAATTTTTTTTTTCATTTCTTCAATTTGTAGAGACTGATTTTTTATCACTTTGCGTAAATGTATAATCTCTTTACGCAGATTCTGCGAAGAGATATTTCGTGATGTCCATGTCAGCATCCTAACAATAGAAATATTTTTCCACATCCTGGAAATAAATATAGATATATAGATATATAGATATATTTATATTAGCGGAATTAAATAAGTCAAAAATATATGTTGTCGGTTACGATTATACACACAAGCGAAGTCTTTCAAAGGATGCCTGCATCAGTATTATTGTTAATTCGTACAGGTTGAACGTAAAACGCAACTGTCAATAGTAGTGATATATTCTTGAATGAATTTAGAAAAGATTAGTTCTTAACGCAAAAAATTTGAATCAAGGTCGTAATTAATCACAATTTTTGAATTCTCAACGTTAAATATTGTGACCATATCAAGTTTTAAAGTTGAAATTTTTAATTAAAGTAACATTACTTTTAAATTAGCAACAGAGCAAGATTTTACACATGCTTGAAATTTATCAAAAGCATCTAGTTTCAAATATTAAATAATTTTGTATTTAAAATGGCGTAAATAAAGCAACCTTAGTGTTAAGGAAAAATCGATTCAGGTGTTTATGAAAAAATGCATTTCTACTGTTAATCTCTTATAAAACACCGCAGCGCAACGACAGCGCAGAAGGAAAACAAATAATATCACACATATATTATATGTATCGTAATCACCAAAGAATTGAAAGAACGATTAGGAAAAATATATTGCAAAATGTATTTTACAAAGAAAAAAATTATAAAAAACACGCAGAGCTAAAACAGTTCTGATAATCACCGAAACATTAAAAAAAACATAAAAAATTGGATAACTGAGACAATAGTGCAAGTCGCATGCTATCGTAAACTAAACAGGAAAAGATTTAAATAAGAAAATTAAAAAAAAAAGAGAATAAATAAAATTACGATAAATGCTATACTTTCGACTAAAAACTAAAGTTGTAATACATCGTATATTTATGTTTATCGACAGCCACGATAGATTATTGATGCAGAGACAAAACCATAGAATATTCAGGTATACTCGCGAACGGAAATCAAAGGATGGAAAAAAACTGATACCTCTTTTTTTTCTTTTTTCCACAAAGTTTGACTTAATATATGCGATAGAATTACATATACGAGAGTTTATTTCTTCATGTCTATGAACAAAACTTATCGCCTTCATTTCGAAAAGAGTAAAGGCAATATTATTTTTGCTATACTTAATGATATAATGCGCAATTATTTAATTGTTTGGTCAGAAAATGCGTTGATTCAACATCGACACAATTTATAATGCGCTGGAATTATTTAATTCATTCACATATTTACGCGGTATAGATACAACATGCCAATGCCATGTGTTTACAAACGATATTGAATCGCGCTGAATAGAAACGTATTAAACTGAAATTGATCAACGTTTCACACAATACGACGGCGATAATAAATAGGACATAAAAGAATATTAAAAAAAAATAAAATATAACAACGTTACTCAGTCAATAGCTTTTACACATAAGACACTGGTCTATTGCATGTCATTAAGTAAAAAAAAATCATGTGTTATTTATTTTCTTCAATTTTTTTTATATTTCTAAATATAAGGAAATAATATTATAGATAAGATATCGAACATTAATAAAAATTAAACTTTAGTAAATCTGCTAAATAAAATTGATTACATTTGATTACTATTAACAGATAAATACTATTAAAAGATAATTATTTTTTTTTTATTTACGTAATTAACAATCTGTTATAAAAAATAATTAGCTAAACGAATGTATTATATATAATATAACCGCATAGATACTTTTATCGCGCACATATGAAGTTATTCTGTTATACTGCAAAAGAAAATAACTAATAAAAAAAATTATATTATATGGAACAATTCGCATATAGTGTGTTGAAGAAAAATTTGTATTATCAAAATATATAAGCAAATAGTCTTTAATGTATTTAAAAAACTATTATTTAAATTAAATTTATTAAATAAAATTATTATTTAAATGTTTTTGCTCAATCTCAGAAATTGCCAATAAGTCTGTGCAGGTATTTTTTATTAGGAAAATATTTAAAACTCATTCTCGATTAGCAACTGGAATGTATCTTGCCCATCTTTCGATGGCTTATTGATATTCTTCGGTCTTGCCGTGGCGCAAAATGCTTTGAGAAAAGTATGCCTTTATCCTATCCTTCCATTCGCCAATTATAGCTTTACTTTGAAAGGTAGCGGTACTTTTAAACTCGTATATAAAATTGTATAATCTATTGAGAAGCACAACAAGAACGTAATTATATACAAACGCCATTTTTTTCATTGTATTTAGATTCGACATCGGCACACGAACCACTTTTAACTTCCCGGATTTAAATTCATTCGATTTTCTCTCTCTCTCTCTCTCTCGAAGATGCTCTTTTAATGCAACACGCGAATTTTTTTAATATCGCAAAAGCATTTTTAAATTCTCCTAAATTTTCAGCGTCTATTCTTATTTTTTATACGTTTTGCTTTCGCGAAAATATTATCCCCTCGCGATACAATTTTTTTTTACGGTAAATTTTCTTACACGCATAAATATAATATATCATACGAAAAGCGTGCTTTAATCTTCTTATATCTCCTATATAGAATAGCAGCAAAATTTATTTGCATACATATTGCTCATATGTTAAATTTACATAATTTATTGACGCAAATAAAGAATTCAATTGTTTATTAAATAATCAATTTTTCTCTTTCCTTTTCTTTTTAATAACTTACAAAGAATTGTTTTTTGATAATCTACAATTCATCAGAATACAAAAAATATTAATTTTTCAATTTTTCAAATATAAATAGCCTGTCTGCTCTTTCTTCTTATATGTGCTTCAAGCTCTAATAAACAGCAAATATATAATTGGAATTGACATTTCTTAAATATTTGAGGATTATATCCAGATTAATAATTACTCTCGACTAGAAATTTCTGATAATCAAATGCAGTTACGGTGACACATTGATAAATTAGTTTAGTCTGATGTAGCGTGACTTTCATGTACGATGTATGTCAAGATACAACAACGAGATTAGCGCGATAGATTGTACCACTTTACGGAAGTTTGGTGGATATTTATATTTAATTAATTCTTGATGCCCCCAAAGTGAAAGATAATTAAATCAATAAATATTTTTTTACAGATATTAACCAATTATTTTCGATATGTTTCAGAATGCTTATCAACTCAGTTCTTTTTCTGGCAGTCTGGATCAATTCGGCGATTGCGGAAGAATCATCTCCCAGCGATGCTATGTCCGACAAACGAGCGCCTATGGGGTTTCAGGGTATGCGCGGAAAGAAAAATCTCATCCCCACTTCGTTAGAACATAATAAATTGTCTCAGACAACGCTAATGGATTTTCAAGTAAGCTATTTCTCTATTAAAAATTAATACGAAGAAAAAGCCAAAAAGGAAATCGTTTTACTTAATTCTTACTTTCTGAATTATTTATGAGAAACAAAATGTGTTAATTATAGGATACGCGTGATGATAAGGAGTCGAACGCGCCCGATATTGAAGATAATCTTTTGCACGAGTTTGAGAAACGGGCACCAATGGGATTTCAGGGTATGAGAGGGAAAAAGGATTATTTGACGCCTGATTTCGAAGATTCCTACTTTCGTAACGAGAAAAAAGCACCGATGGGTTTTCAGGGTATGAGAGGCAAGAAAATTGTTTCGGAGGATGAGTATTATAAACGAGCACCAATGGGATTTCAAGGAATGAGAGGAAAGAAGTCTTTGGAAGAGGTAAGCCTAAAAATATTCAATATTAATTAAATTATTGCACTTGAAGAGAATTTAAGACAATAAAATGCATAATTCTTTAAGTATTCTTTTGAAGTATGACGTCGTACACAAATGGATGTTATAAATTATAATCTACTTTTTGCTCTCTGAGTCTTCTGTTTTAAATGGAAATACGTAATTATCCCATAAACATTTAATTATAACATTTTTTAATCATCCACGAGCATTTAAATATAATCTATTTTTAATTAGCGATATTTACTTAAAATTCTTAATGTTACTTCTTATGTTATATTCTATTTTCCTGAAAATTGAATATATAAACAGGTGTTAGGTGAAATTGAAAAGAAGGTCGCGATGGACTTTTATGGTACGAGAGAGAAAAAGACATACGTTTTCGAATATCCGGAAGATTACGAAAAGAGACTTCTCGCAATGGGATTTCAAGGTACTCGTGACAAGTTGAAAGAATTTCCGGGAGAGTGGGAGAAAAGGGCTCTCATGGGATTTCAAGGGATGAGGCAAGAAATCATTGTTCAACGAGATAGAAGAACTTGAGAAACGAACTATCATGGGTTTTCAGGTTATTTGCTCAATTGTGAAGTTATATATCTACTATCCATTTCAAGGAAAAAGCGAAAATATACATAAAATAGTATATAATTTTGTCATAATTATTACAAAAAGAAATGAATAATATATATTTTGTTATTAGCTCAATTTTTTTAGTAATAGTATAAAAACACACACAAACAGAAAACATCTAAAAAGAAATGTTCATTAATTATTTATTTAATCATCTTTTCAGGGCATGAGAGGCAAGAAAAATGCTTTCGAAAATTACGTAGATTATTACATGGATCCTGACATGGATTTCGACAAGAGGGCACCAATGGGATTTCAAGGAATGTGAGGCAAAAAAGATCCCGATAAAAGAGCACCTATAGGTTTTCAAGGCATGAGAGGCAAGAGAAATACGAGACAAAGATTTGATATCGGCATAGACTTCAACACCCGATCATCAAACGAATATCAAGGTAATCAATGTAGTTTAAATATAATATAATATATAATAATCGAAAAAAAGAGAAAGAACATCTGTATAACGTGTTCATTGATATACGTCATTAATATTACCTTTGTAATAAATTACACATACGCATACTATAATTATTAGAAATTTAAAAAATAAATATTAATTGAGATCCTTTATTTCGAAAGTTATGACAAAAGTTTCATACATCTTGCAGTAATCAGCGTATATTAAAATTAGACTTACATTATCAATGTAGAATTTAACATAAGAAATTGTGAAGATAAAAATTTCACAGAAGTTTCTCTTTTTATATAAGATTTTTGAAAACATGTTTGTTCGATATTGACTCGAAATAAAAGAATATCCGCATATGTGAATTTTATTATAGTTGTCGATAAGAATAAACAAATCAATTAGAATTTCTACACTAGCTCGATAAAATATTTTCTCTCGTTTTTATCATGCACTGTAGTATTTTGTAAAATAGCTCAGTGCTTCCTCAATAGCACGACTAGACGATAATCGATAGAATCTATCATCCCCAGCGAATAGAACGCATAACGAAAGTTTTCCAAATATTTATTTTATTATTCATGTACCTCCGAGCCATATTTTATATTGAAATAGCGGACAAGTTTTTTGTTTTATTCTTTTTATCCTTCCGCTCATGTACGCCGTGCAATTTTGAGCTCGAAAAGGTCCATCATGTGGACATTCGTCCACATTGTGTATTTCCCCGGAGCAGGAACGAGCAATAGAAGGAAATAATAAACCCCATGTTTTGTTTTATGTTTCAGATTCACAATAATGCAGCAGCCCTTAGAAATGAAGTTAGATCGTGCGCCTGATGCTGTCGGACGAGCGTCGGAGGCTGTTGGTGATCGGGCGTCTAATGCCGATGGCGGCCGGGCGCCGGATGACGCTGGCGACTTGGCGTATATATATATATATATTATATACACATATTACATATACAAAATTTAAATAAATGGACATTATGAACCACTATGTATGTAATTAATTTCATTATTTTTTCTAAAAATAAATTATATATGTATAATAAAAACTGTATATGTATAATATTTTATTTTATATATGGTTTTTATATATTATACAAAAAATACTAAATAATGAAAAATTTTATTAACAATAATTGTAAAACAATTTATTATTTGTTAAATCTCTTAAGTCTGTATTTTCAAATATCAAAAATTAATACAAGATTTCATTATTACAGATGAATGCAAGTGTGACAAATACACAATCAGATCAACATCTCAAGCAATTAACAAATGAGATTAATGGACATAAAAAAAGATCTGAGCACCAATTAGCTATACTGGTGCCATTTAGAGATCGTTTTGAAGAACTGCTAATGTTTGTACCACATATGCAGAAATTTTTAGACAAGCAAAACATAGATTATCATATATTTGTATTAAATCAGGTATTATAACAGAGAGAAATATCCAAACAAAAATTAAGAGTAATAGAAGCACTCTTTTTAAGTTATCTTTATATTTTTGTGTTTTCCAGATGGATAGATACAGATTCAATCGAGCATCTCTTATAAATGTAGGCTTTTTTGAAACAGAGAAAGCATTTGATTACATTGCAATGCACGATGTAGATCTATTGCCTATGAACGATCAGTTATCATACGCATATCCAAGTGCACAGCCACATCACATATCATCACCAGACTTACATCCCCGATATCATTATAATGCTTTTATTGGTGGTATACTGCTCATTAAAAGGTATGCTTTAAATCCTGATTAAATAGATGCTCATAATATATATATATAGTGACTAGTTTACTAAATGTGTTAAATATATGTTTTTGCAGGGAGCATTTCATACAAGTAAATGGTATGTCCAACAAATATTGGGGATGGGGACTGGAAGATGATGAATTTTATCTTAGACTGAAAGAAGCTGGCCTAAGTCCCAGTCGTCCACAAAATATATCAACAGGAGTGCATAATATATTTAAGTAAGTATTGTTTTTGAAAGAATAGGATCGAATACATGTTATACGAATACGAATGTGTCATAAACTATAAAATGGAATGGTTACAAAAGTTGTGATATCAGAGGCTGCCGATTGTTATAGACAAATACACAATCAGATCAACATCTCAAGCAATTAACAAATGAGATTAATGGACATAAAAAAAGATCTGAGCACCAATTAGCTATACTGGTGCCATTTAGAGATCGTTTTGAAGAACTGCTAATGTTTGTACCACATATGCAGAAATTTTTAGACAAGCAAAACATAGATTATCATATATTTGTATTAAATCAGGTATTATAACAGAGAGAAATATCCAAACAAAAATTAAGAGTAATAGAAGCACTCTTTTTAAGTTATCTTTATATTTTTGTGTTTTCCAGATGGATAGATATAGATTCAATCGAGCATCTCTTATAAATGTAGGCTTTTTTGAAACAGAGAAAGCATTTGATTACATTGCAATGCACGATGTAGATCTATTGCCTATGAACGATCAGTTATCATACGCATATCCAAGTGCACAGCCACATCACATATCATCACCAGACTTACATCCCCGATATCATTATAATGCTTTTATTGGTGGTATACTGCTCATTAAAAGGTATGCTTTAAATCCTGATTAAATAGATGCTCATAATATATATATATAGTGACTAGTTTACTAAATGTGTTAAATATATGTTTTTGCAGGGAGCATTTCATACAAGTAAATGGTATGTCCAACAAATATTGGGGATGGGGACTGGAAGATGATGAATTTTATCTTAGACTGAAAGAAGCTGGCCTAAGTCCCAGTCGTCCACAAAATATATCAACAGGAGTGCATAATATATTTAAGTAAGTATTGTTTTTGAAAGAATAGGATCGAATACATGTTATACGAATACAAATATGTGTCATAAACTATAAAATGGAATGGTTACAAAAGTTGTGATATCAGAGGCTGCCGATTGTTATATGTGGAACATATATTACAGGCATATACATGATAGAAATCATAGAAAGAGAGATACAACAAAATGTTACAATCAACGGGAAATAACTAGAAAACGAGATCGACAGACTGGCTTAAACAATGTCTCATATAAAATACTGGATACAATTAAGATGACTATATCGGATATTCCTTTAACAGTGATCAACATCTCTCTGTTGTGTGATAAATCAAGCACACCTTGGTGCGAATGTGAAAAACTAGTCGGATCAAAGGATCAAGGGAGATCAAGAGAGAAAAAGAAGACCATTATTAGTAAACTTGCTAATCGATTATAATTATAATGCTAGTAATTTAATTATAATTAAAATACTATAAATGTATCCAAGCAACACATTCACAATTCTTCCATTTGTTATGTGTATGACTTAAAAATAAAACAGTTCCATAATTTGTTGTGTTCACACTGTTTATAAGAGATTCAATTTATATTACACAAATGTTTTGTAATAATATATTTTAATATTTTATATATATATAGTATAAATCAACTTTTTACTTATAAAAATATTATTTTATAAAAATTATTGCTAAGAATATTAATTAATAATTCATTTGAATATAAACAGTTTTACAAATAATTGTTTCTTAATTTATTTCATAATAATCATCTTTTTTGACTATTTGTACATATTTTTAATAAATTACGCACCTTTTAATATTTTGTAAATAGTAAATGTTTATCTTCTACCTTCTTACAATTCTGTATGCTTCTGCATGATTTTGTTCTCTAGATCCATATGAAGTTTTTGCACCGTTCTAACATGTTTTTTTATATGTTGCTCGGTAGTTGAATTATCTAACTCGTGAAGTTGCCCTTTTCGCGCTGCTTCCAAAGCTCCTTCAGTATGCAGATGTCGTAGTTTAAGTAACCTTGATTCATAGTGCAAAAGTTCCTCCTGTAACATATACATGTTAATATTAATGCACATATTAATATGATAATTGACATGACTAATATGCATGTCAAATTTATTTATAAGTTAACTTATGAACAAAAAAATTACTAATAGTTCTTTTAACAAAAATAGCAAAATTATGATTATTATTTAGCATTCAACTAATTATTGCTACAAATGTGTATGAAATGACAAAAAACGTATAAAATTAGATTGTAATTATTGCTATTATTATTATTATACTTTTAAAGATTCTAATTCTTCAGAGGAGAATTTTGCTTCCAATGCGATTTTCCACAGTCCTTGTACTTTGGGTTCTATGAAATCTCTGTGGTTCGGTCCCTTTGCAGTAAGTCTGTCTAAGCGATCGAATTTATTTTGTAGTTCCAAATGTTTTTCCCTGAAATAAAAATAATAATAAAAGCTAGTACACACAAATCCATACATGTATAAAATATTTCAATATATGTACCGAAGTAAATTTGTTTTTGCCATGTGATTTAATTTCTTGTCTGGTATATTTTTAGACAGTTCCTCCTCTTCTTCTAACACATTCCATCTTTCCGGTTTGAGATGTAACATATCTAAAAATGTTCAATGAATATATAAAGTATAAAGATAGAATAAACTATGCGTATGAAAATACTAACTTTCAGACTTTTCTGAATCTCCAGATTGTTCTTTCAATAAACTCATATATTCATCCACTTTTTCTTGATAATGTTGGAATTCTTGTTTTAAAGTCTCAAGCTCCTCATCTAAGACAAAAAAAAATATGTATATATATATATAAATAGCTATTTTTATATTTTATGTAAAATATGTATACCAGTAAAACCAGCCATTTCAGCTTTAGCCCACAATTTGTTTAGTCTTATATCCTTAAATATATCTTTGGCAACATAATTACTACCATCGTTCAGTGCTTTGTGTATCTTAAGTAATTTTGGATCTTCTGTTTCAGTAAAATGTTCCAGTAAATCATATGTGCTCATTATTCCTATAATCAAATAAAATTATGTGAGATTAAAGTTCTGTGAAAAACAAAGGAAATAAAAATAAAATAATACAAAATTACCAATGAGCTTCTTTCTTAAATGCGCTTCTTCCAAACCTTCAGGATCTTTTCCATCAGATTTGAAATGCTTATATGCGATTTCTTCCTTATCGTGAATCTTCAGATCACTGAAGATTGACTGTAGCTTGCTATCTGTCAGGCGCTAAAATAAAAAAAAATTATATATATGTATATATATATATGTATATTAATTTTATCTTACTTATAATTCTCAACTTACGTTTTTTGCTTTAACCCAAAGTATATTTAATTTTGCCATCCTAAATGGTTTATCCAAGTCTCTGAGAGAGATTGAAAACTGCGAAGAATCTATATGTTTAGGTTTATTTGCCTCGACAGAGTATTTATTCTCTCCTACACTAGTATGGATCGACAGTAGACCCAAGTTTATTAACAGAATATATTGTGCGTTTAAAAAAATCATTTTTATATTTTAATCAAAAATAATCAAAGAGAAAGAGAGACACGTGTCACAAAGTCTACAACAATAATATAGTATATAGTTTCACCACTAGGCGGCGAATCGATTGTCACTTTTAGTTTCTCGCAAGTACATTTGCGATGATACTTAGTTTATAAGGAATTTCTTCGAGCTAAGTAGTTGTACTTGCTTCGGCAGTACATATACTAAAATTGGAACGATACAGAGAAGATTAGCATGGCCCCTGCGCAAGGATGACACGCAAAATCGTGAAGCGTTCCACATTTTTTGCTTCCAACTAGTTTAATTACCGATATCGTATTGTATATCGTACAAAAAATATGATAAGGAGTAGCGATTTCGGAAATAATTTGATTAATATTTTTGTTCCATAAATAATAAAAGGGGGAAAAATTTATTGCAGATAACTTTTATTTTATTAAAGAAAATTTATATTTTATTACATATAAAGATTTTACCAATGGCATCGAAAAGTGGATTTGGCTATGTAGTTCCATCAGACCTAAAATGAATGCAGAGGCGCTGCCGACCGGGAATTTAACAATAAACGTCTTTTGAATCCGGCAATCCCTGTTTCTGATCGATAAAAAGAATTGTTTTAATTATCAAAAAGAAATCTTCTCTCTGTTATTCTGAATCAAGGGTGTGGATATAAAATAACATTCACAGAAAAATGCCACCGAAAAAATCAAAGGTTGTGTGTGTATATATTTTATTATTTATTTATTAAAGATCTCTTGTCGAGCAGGTTAAATACATATTATATATGTTTTTTAGAATTTATATTCAATAAATTTAAAAAAACGATATTTTATCTTATAATAAATTTTGATCTTTGTATTTTTGTTATATAGGAAAGTATAATTTTCCTTGTAAATGTCGGAATTATTCGGCATGGTACTCAGAGCAATTCACAGTTGCTAGATAAAGCGAAATTTATTCTTAAACACATTATTCAAAAGAAGGTACGTTTCTTTACATCAGACTATTAATAACAGTTTTCTCTGTATTTTTTTGTATTATATCTATATTTCTTTTTAATCATAAAAATATAATCCTGTTCAGATATTTCTGCGTCCAAAGGATGAAATAGGAGTGATATTAATGGGATCAGATAACAGTAAAGACAACAATATCATAGAATTAGACAATGTACAAGAATTGTGTCGTATGCAAGTTGGAAATTGGGATTTGATAGAAAGCATCGAGAAATTACAAACCACAAACCAGAATTGTTCTTGGATGGAGGCAATTTATGCTGCAGTTGAATATATCAACCATGAGTGCCTGTAAATATACCTAACAATATAAAGTATCGATTGTTTTTAAATATATATCAAATTTATTGTTTTTTGTTTCAGAGACAAATCTGAAAGAAAAATAATCCTGCTGTCTGATTTTAATGAGGAAGAGGATATTGTGTGCCAATTCCAAATGGATGATATTGTAAAGACATTAAGTGAAGAGGAAATTTCACTTATGGCAATGTATGTTTAATGAATTAATTTCCTTGGTTTTGTGTCGACAATTATTAGTAATAATAATTACAAGAAAAAATAAAAATATATGATATATATATTGCAGCGGAGAAAGAGCGTTGGATAATATAGATGAAGATTCTCAAACAGCTAGTGAAGCATTACTTAAGAGTGTTTTACGAAAGGTAATTCAGTCAATGATCTAAATGGACATTAATCAATCTCGTACGCGCGCGCGCAGGCGAGATGAATAATATGTAATATAATAAATAATATATAATATTTTGTGTAGATTGATGGTCAATATTTCACTTTCGAACATGCTATGTCAGAAGTACGCTTCTATAAACGACCATCAACTAAACCGATGACATGGTACTGTCTGATGGAATTGGGTGATTTTTACATACCTATTGTTGGAATTTCCAAAGTAAAACTAACTTTATACATGCAATATATATATATATATATATATAACAATATATTATATATATAATGTATTGTTTATGTTACAAGATGCCGACAGAAGTAAAGTTACCACAAATGATATTGATGGGTAAGACGAGTACACCCGATATGCCAGATCAGGAAGTGCCAATTAAGAATGTTCCACAATGGAAGGATAACAACAGGACTGTTCACACAAAAGAGGATATTATCCGTGGTTATGTGTACGGTGGCAGGCCTATTCCGGTTTCGGGTAACTTACATTTTAATTTCTAGTATATATTATGCCCTATTATTTTGCCCTACTAATATAGATTTAAACGATTGACGGAATATGCTGACCTTAGATGAGGCTAAGAAGGCAATGACTCCCAAAACTAACGAAAAATGTTATAAGATACATGGTTTCACTGCAAGAGAAAACATCCCTATGGAATACTGGTTGTCAGATGGCACGTATGTTATCGTACCGGCTAACGAGGTATAATATTATTTATCATTTTATGTAGCTATCATAAGACATCACTGATTTGATAATAAAAATGAATAAGATACTTCTTACAGTCGGTAAGTGCACCATTTTATAGTCTGGTGCAAGCCATGGTTGACAAGAATGTAGTCGCTATAGTGGAGAAGGTTTACAGAGCAAACACTGAAGCTAACATGGTCGCATTATTTCCGAGTGTTGATGTACCGAATGAACCTTGGGTGAGAATCATTGTTTTTTACTTTTTACTATTGCATCTATCAAATAATAATATGTTTGTGACAGTGTCTTATTGAGATTGGCTTGCCATTTGAACGAGATTACGGTGCGATAGCGCAGAGACCCTTGAAATTCGTGATGAAGCAATTGTCGAAAGAGCAAAACGATGCTATCGACGACTTGTTGACATCTTTAGAATTGCCCGATGCGTAAGTATAGTAAATATATATATTTAATATATATAAATCACAAAGTAATACGAATAATATCCTTTATTAAATTTTTTTACAGTACCGACGATGACGCAATTGATGTTAGCGAAAAATATCTACCGGGATATATGCCAGACCCCGGAGCACAACATATGTGGGATATGTTATCAACTCGCGCGCTTAAACCAGACAAACCGTTGCCATCTATAGCCGACGATGTGAAAAATCTTTTAGAGCCACCCGAGTTTATGAGAGAAAAATGCAAACCGGTTACAGAAAGGATAAAAAATTTGTTTTTCTTAGAGAAGAAGCAACCTCTTAGTACTAGGAAGTGAGTATTCTCAACCAAAATTAAGACTTGTATTTGGAATTCAATACGAATTCAATATAAATCGTTTTGATAAATATTCTTTTAGACATAAAAAGTTGGAAGAGAGAGATAATGAACAATCTAATAACGATGACTTGTCCATGATGCAGTCAGTCAAAACAGATGAAAAAGATATTACAAAAGACAATAATGATAAATCAGAGAATATGGTTTCTTTATCTGATACATGCGATTTTGATTTTGATGCGATTGTGAGTATATATAAATTTTTTAATTGCGTTTTTTAAATATATACATATATAGTAAAGTTTTACGAATATATAAATATTATTACAGGGTGATATATAGAAAACTACTGGCAGTAATCATCTCTTGATAGTCACATTGTGACTTTATGCGTTTTAAATTACGCAGTGCGTGAAAAACTTTTGGAAATATATTTTTTATGTTAAATTTAATTGAAATATATTTTTTAATGGAAATAAATATATATGTGTATGTATATATAATGTATGTAATATTTAAAGTAAAAAATGTATATAATTAATTTTTTCAGAATAGTAGTGTTTAATTTTCGGTATCTTCTCGAAAGTGCCAAGAATAACGATGACGTTACCGCCGAATAAGGGAAAGACGAAGCCGCCTGCCCACATAACGCCTACCTTTTTCCCATTCTTGATTTACCGAAAATTCATTGACATCTAAACATTACATTATACGCTATGTTTAATTGAGTAGCAAGTAATCGAATATGTTGGATTTTTAGATTTACATATTTATGAATGTTATGCGTGTAATTGAATGTTATTCGAGAAAACCGTTAAATGTGCGCGTATAGTACACTTGCAGATCGGCTTCTGTAATGTACCGCCTTCATCCACTTAACTCTTCAATTATTTCATCGACTCGATTCGCAAGGATGACGCTCAACGATTCATCCTACACCTATAAAAGGAAAGATATTGTCAGTTGCTTATGAAACGCGCAATTTCTCATCGACGACTCTCACGTTTGAGACATCCTATACTCAGCAGCGGATTAAGGTATTTTAAGGCCCTAAGCACAAACATATGGTTTGATGATTTATAATCACATACACATTCACATTCATATTTTTATTTAACAACATATTTAAAAAATCATCAGAATGATATATCTTATTTAAATTAGTTACTCTTACTAACGATAATTTTATTGAAACTAAGATCAGGCTACTTATTCAAGTGTCATTTTGTATGTCAATAAATATACGTTTAATAATATAATCGTATGTTTAATAATAAAAATAATTAAATCTTTTAAACTTTGAATTTGATTATTGCAATTTCACTATTAATATTCTTTCCGGCCAGGACTCCCTCTCTTTTATACACTAGGCCCCGGATGTGGGTCCATAGTGTGCTACCTAACGAACGGTCTTCGTGCAAAGAGGACGCGGCGGCGGCGGTTCAGTATTCAGTCGACGAGAAGACGCTGCATCGCGAGGATCAACAGGTGCGAACGAACGTCCGTCGCCGGAAAACAGCATGGGTAAGTCGAACGAGATCTGGCTGACTCAGCTGGCTTCTTTTCGACACCTACGCAATCCCCATCAGACGAAAGCTGATTGAATATCGGATAACAGGACATTGCGCGCGCCGCGCTGGAATTTTTTACTCGCCTATCGCGAAAAACGATCTTAGATCTTTCCTTGAGCACGCGTATTCGCAATGTGTGCCATCATCATGTAAATTTAAGCACGTATCCTCACGCTCGAACAATTTTACAAAACGATCCGTTGTCGAATCAAAAACTTTAAAGTATGTAAAGATGTCGAAGAAGAGATTCTAATCTTTTCAAGCATCTGATTAGAATCTTTTGGATATTTTTTAAAGAGATTTTTAGATATTATTGTAAATATCTCAAAGAAAAATTATTTTGACTGATGTTGACGACTTCCTCTCCTGGATCTTAGAATGTTAGAAAATTTAAAAATTTATTTAAAGGGGATAAGTCTTTATACATATATATAATTATGTTTTATATTATATATATTTCCTATATTAAACAATGTAGAGTTTTTAGATGCTTCTTCATTTCTCGACGTCAATCTCGAATGTTTTTATCTGATATCCATTATTTTGCTAAATATGGAATTAACAAAAATCCATAGACGAGAAAAAATATGATAAACTTTTGAGACATTTTATTATGGACAACTTGAAATGCATCTCGAGCGCAACGAAAGTAATCTAATAAACACATTTCTGCAAAATCAAATCAAGTATGGGAAAATTTGAATATACGGGGGAAAAAAAGTAAAAAAAATCTTGGCCATTAAATTTAAATTACACAACTATTACAGTCTATTTTATCCGTGGATGCTGCGCGAAATACCACGATGATAAAGATAAATCTCTCGCGGTGAAAATGTCACGTTCGAATGCATCCCGATGTATGTTTGCAACATTATGCAATGCTGTACTTCAATTATCGACATCAGCGACGCGATATTTCTTCTCCGAATGAATGCTTAGAAATGAGCTATATTTCTTCTTTTTTTAGGAATAGAAAAATAATGAGTCTGTATTTTTTTCTGATTCGTAGAGAGATTTATCTGACGGTTTGGCAATGTGTGACGCGAATTTATTCCAATGCATCGACTGCAACTGATCAGGATACGCTAGATATATGTATATGTATGCTATTGCGCAAATAACGGGGAAAGTTTCGTGGAGTCGCGATAATGTCAAAAAGCTGAGACGCTTCGATTAATTTTGGGTCAGCATGAAATAAAAGAAACCTTTCGCGTGACGGTTCGGAGCCGACTTTAGCCGTTGGCCGTGAAAGAAAAATACACGTGCAACCGCGCGATGCGAAAAGATATGCTCGCGACGGTAAACACTGACCTAGAATCGAAAGGAGTGTGGAAACGCGCGTATTAATTGGCTTGCGAGGGAAAAAATAGATGTACGCTTTTATCGAGACTTGTAATCGCAATTATGCGGCTAAAAAAGAAATTATCTAAATTTAGATCTCAATTATTAATGGACATCTAAAGGTGATTGTAAATGACAAGCTTTTTTGTGAAAAGATGTAAGATACCTATATCTCAAAAATAAGTTGCTTAAATAATTATAGAAATTATAAAATTCTCATTTAACTATTTGAATAATTTGTCAATTAAAAAAATAAATAAAAGAAGTAAATAATTTTTATTTATTCAATATTTAGAAATATAATATAAAATAGAATCTCTAGGAATTGTATACTTCAATGTGTGTGTGTGTTATGTTTTTATATTCTCACAATATACTTTTGTCTTTAATGATAGAATTGCAAGGTTTTACTTGTGCAAACTCCGATCGCTGCCGGGCAATATTCCGGATCCTTTCTCTATTTTTTTCTCTTCTCTTTTTATTGGTGCACCATGTTGTGTAATTGATTTTTCTGCGCTGACTCACCTTTTTACTTCGTTTTTTACAGGGAACATATACGTCTGCAGCCTGCTCGCCGTATTCGCTGTAAGTGGCCGGACTTTCATTCGTTGCGGGACACATGCACTCTTGAATGCATTTTCTTATGCTTCCTGCTCCCGGAAGCCGATCGTTTTCTCCGCATACACACACATGTCATTAGCGTGGGAATTTTCTGTGCAGAAGGCTGAAACGATTCATGGCGTTGGATAGGAAATAGCGCGGTTAATTAATCCAAATTACGCATAAATAACGCTTGCTAATTCTCGAAATAAGCGCGAGAAACTTGCTAGCATAAAATTTAAAAAATTTTTCCCTTCCCGTTGCAGATGATTTTGCGTTAAACATATAGATCAATCGCAATGAATATAATTTTTAATTATGCACGCAATCTTAAATTTATAACTTCTTAGTCATAATTTTCAAAATTATATATCAAAAACGTATGTTCCGTCAGTCACATACGATATTAAAATTTCATAAATAGATTTTACTTATATTTATTGTCTTCAGACACTTTTCGTCGCGGTGCAATGCGGCGACATAATGCGCAAGAGCATCGTCTTCGACAAGAATACCCCGGATGTGTTTTATTGTCCGCAACACAAACCGATCGGTTTCGAGAAAATGCTGGTCAAGGCGAGACCGCTCTCTAGGCTTTGCCAATTCGAGGGTCGCCCGATACCGGAAGATTACAAGAGTGACTGTTATAACGACGTGGACGAAACTGAGTACGCATGCAAGGAAAAGTACAGAATTATGGTGAGTGAGTTAAATTTATTTTCCCGCAAATCACTGTACGCAAAATGCACCGTTTATATGATTTATAAAAAACTAGCAACGCGAATATATATATATTATCAAAGAATGAGATAATTTAGAGAGGATATTCCAGTCAGTTTATACAAGATATGTTAAAAAAGGTACAGCTCCTGATAAAAGTTTACAAATTAAGCGGATTTTTAATTAAATTAAAGTGTTGATCGCTAATGTGGAGAATAAGATGGTATAAAAGCTTGCTAAACAAATAATTTGCTCGACCCATGCCATCATCGTAACATTGTCGCGTGTAACGGATTGGTGTCGGTTTTTTTCTCGTTACAGAAGCGATTCAATAATCCGGATGGGGATGCGAAAGCCATTGACAACGACTACGTCGAGAAATAGAAAAATGGGAATGATGCTGCACGGCCGCGATCCACGCGCACGCAAATCATAAAACCCAAATAAAATCAAAGCCACACCATACTAATGCTCGGGGCTGCTGCATCGTCGAGAGAAAGGAGCTCTCAACATTTATAAATAAAAAATAATACTTAGCACGGCGACGTAGATAACTCGTGGTTATTGCGTAAATTGATTATTCACTTCTTCATATTATATATAGTAGTAATTATGTAATATTCATATTACATATTTGTTATACATTACACACATATGCTCCTAATGAACGATATACCAATAGCCAAATTATTGGCGCATCGAATACTCACGATGAAGAAGTGGATAACAAAGGAATAATTAACACGAGCGAGATGTATAGTAAAAATAGCGAAAAAATACTCCAGTTATACATTTTTTTACAAATTTATGTTTGGCATGAAGTATGGTAATAAGGAATGATAGAGTCGATACTCTATGTTTTTCAAGCTTCCTTTTTTAAGAGGGAATTAATTTTTATAACATTATTAATAAAACTAATCGCACAATGGATCAGCTGGGTGATTGATCATTAACCCTCCGTTGGAGCTTCAAAAAGTATAGATGTTTTCAAACATCTGGACTTAGGTATGTCAGTCATATGTTGGAGAATCTATTATCAAGTACTGCCAGCATTTATTCTGTAACGGATAAAAAAAAATGGTTAACCATGAATATTATTCTAATAATCTATAAAAGAAAAAAAATGATCAGAATCTCGCGCGTTAATAGAGGAAATCAAAATTGTGCAATTTTTTTTATAATCTCCGAAAAAAATTGTTAATCATTACTTCCATATCGTACACGCATATAAATAAATGAAGTATTTGCAGAATAGATATTGTTCATTACATTATTTCAACATTTTCTGTCACGATATCGAGGAACGCATCGAAAGTCAGGAGTACACGTGGTACGTAGTCCTTCAGATTAAGATGCAGATAAATAATTGATCACCTACATCAAGCGCGAAAGAAAATGTAAATTACAATCCCGGATCAATTATTTCCGCTAATACCGTCATAATTATCTAACGAACGGTCTTTGTTTTAGATGAGGCTTCATCCGCCGGGGAGCGACACACCTTATAACGGGACACGCCTGTACAAGTTCTTGGCCTTCGACAAGGATTTACCGTACGCGCGAAAGAATCAGGTGTAGAGGAGAGCGGCCGTGCCGCTTCAAGGACGACGGTAAATTCATGTCAATGAATGCGATTAAAAATGTTTGCAACGGATATTTGCTACGTTATGAATTTTATATGTTGAGGATGCAACAAAAAAAATATCGCCTCGTTCCTATAATCCAATTAATGAAAATTGCGTCCCAATTTCGTACAATCGATCGGGCCGGACCCGCTTGCTAATCGCTTATATTTATGTTACCACTTATTCCTGAGATTCTTTTGTGTTTTAAACGATTTTAACGACAAGATACTGATAACTTTGATGACACACGATGCGAGAATGTTTTCTGGGGATATTTTGAATATTGAGATTGCAAATCTCTTCTTTTATCTATTTTTAGCAGACTCATCAATTTGGTAAGACAAGGATTTGTTTCGTGTTGTTAAAAACAAATTATTATAATTAAATTTATCGATTTCTCTCTAAAAATACTTTAATTAGTTTTTATAAAATTATTTATTTTCAATTTGGTTTTCTAACTTGAATAATAGTATTTTTATATGAAATTTTGTTTTTTTTGTTTTTGTTATAAAAAAATAGCTACAAATATTTGTTGTGTCATCAAAATTATCGGAATTGTGCCATTGTAACGTTCCTATTCGCGGCTTAGTTTAAACGGGCCTTTTTTTCCAAACAAAGATTATTTTTGTAATATGGTTAAAAATCGTTTTGTTTGTAACTTATATAGGTAGAGAGTAATATATTTAAGGATATATATATAAAATCCATTATTGTAGATTATTAACTGTAATCAATAAATGTGAAAAAAGATATTTAATATTCGACATTATATTATGACAATAATATGTAGACATACATTTATCAGAATAATATACAAGTGAGAGAGAGAAAGAGAAAATAGTGTTTCTTCAAACAATTTATAATGATTTATATATAGTGGTATTTAATTATATATATATATATA
>NW_021851539.1:326383-361602 GCF_003651465.1 Formica exsecta | reverse complement strand
ATATATGTATATATAAAAGTTGAACAAAGGCCCGTGCGCGCAGAGATATCTTGATTAAAATCTAATTAATATCGCTTTAGTTGAAAAATATTAATTATTTAATATGATATTAAATGTGTGTGCGTGTGTGTGTATGTATAAGGAAACAAGGGCGATGATAATTTTTCAAATTCGATACATGTAATAGCAATTTGTTATTTTCTGAATAATAGTTTACTCTCTATATGTAAAAATCAATCATTATTTAACGTGCTATAATATGCGAAATATGCGCACATTAATTAATATTTTATTCGCTACACTTTTTGTAAAACTTCGAGAGTTAATGTCTAAAGATGTAATATTCATCTTTTCGTAACTATTCATCGTAAGATAGTATTTAAAGTTGGATACGAATTTTCCCGACGCATATATATATATTGTACATACAGCGCGAGAGAGAACTAATAAAAACTAAAAAACAATAATAAAATTATACATCACGTAACGAAGAATATCTCGCCTGTAGAAATTTACTTCATAATCAGCATAAATATATTCAAAGAATCTTCAATTTGTAACACTCTCTGGCAGTTCGTAATCGCAATTTGGGAAACGACTTGAAAAACAAAGTTATCGATTCACACGTGTATCATATCTTATGTTATCTTCAATCACGACGAATCGGAAAGCAAAACGGAGACATGTACGATACATATGTAGTCCAGGATGATCAGTATTTGCTATATATTATTACACGGTTTACAAGATCAGTTTTCCTCCATTCGAGGCTCTGATTTGCGCTACCTGCTCCGGAGTAAGTATTAATTTGCTGCCATTGGGTAGTGCCAGGGCGTAGTGGCTTCCGGTCTCGTTCACGACTACTACCAATTGCGTATTGGTGTTTGTCGTCGGTGGCGGAGGTGTATTCTTCACTGGTGTAATGGATATGCCACCCTGACTCATTCGCTGAATGATCTGCGGCGAGATGACGCCCTTCCCCGAGGCGACAGTGATGTCCGAAGTGATTACCGGCTTCTGTCTAGGCTCATTAACATTTCTCTGAGCTTGCACCGATCTAGTCTCCTTCTCCGTGGTATTAGTTTTCTCGGTGATGATCATCTCTATTTCATCGTCGCTATCGCTGAGCACGATCAGAGACGTGGTCTTCTGGCCGCTATTCTCCGTGTTGGATGTCTGCGGTGCTCTCCGCCGCGGCACTGTCTTGGATGCGCGTTGAGGAACGGTGGGTTTCGAACTATTGGCTCTTTGACAAGTGTCTTTGACAGGCGTGTTATTGCCTCTCATTGTACTATTAGGATGCTGCGAGCTCTGTCGCGACGTCGTCATATATCTATTGTTCTGATTGCTTCTATTCTGCGGTTTTGGTGGATTTTGCTGATTCGTCGTTGGTCCGACCATGTACTCCTGAGGTTGCGTACTCGTGGCTACTATATAAGGTACATAACTCACGTTGTTAACATATGGTTGAGTCACTACCATCTGTGAACCTTGCTGTTGAAAGACGGGTTGTTGTTGAACGGCGGGTAGAAAATTTGTCTGTGAATTCTGCATCACGTAATTCGGTTGCGCGCCTGGTTGCACATAGTAGCTTTGAACCTGTGGCGACTCGACTCCCTGGACAATCACATTCTGTTGCATCATCGAAGTTCCTAGCGGGGACATGACACTTCCTCCCGTGGCGATTCCAGGATTCTGCTGCATCACATAATAATAGTTCTGCTGTGGATTCGCGGGTCCATAATTGCTTTGTCCATAATGATTCGCGCCGGACTCATAGATCGGACCCTCGTCTTTAATATCCAGTTCTGAATGCACACTCTCAACAGATTCGAGTTTGCAAACCGCGTTCGTGGACGACATTGCTCGCTTAGGATACACTTCGTTCGTTGCGGACACGATGATATTAGATCCACCATTGTGTCTATCTCGCGAGTTACCCGTTTTCTCTCTAATCTCCCTGTTATTTGTGAGTTTATTCTTAAGTTTATCCTTGCCAGTTTTCGCATTAGCAAAATGAGGCATACCAGACGCCACATTGTTCTGAAACGTATTCTCCGTGATGCTCTGCACCTTATGTTGAAACGATTTTAATCTTCGATTGGCAGCTGTGAAATAATATAAATATTACAAGTTACAACAGAATTGAATGAGAGATTATCAGATATTTTTGGATTTCTCTATTAATAACAAGTATTTTTTATTTTTATAATAAAATTAATTAATAGTAGCAAAAATAAACTTCATCATAAAAAAACAAAACAAATTCTAAATAAAAAAATCTATAAATAAATAATAAAGCAAGAAAAATAATACGACAGTTTAAATTTCCTCGAAGATTCAGCACTTACACGGACGTTTATTTTTCCTTTTGCGAGAGCCCGGTAGAATCCAATCTTGGTCTGAGTCCTCCTCTTCCGAGTGATCGTCAGAGTATCGGGCTTTCGAACTAGAGTGAGAAGCGGATGTATCGTCCTGTGCGCCGGGAGCCGCATAGACTGCCTCAACGTCGGTCCATTCCTCCAGCTCGTCCTCGTCGCTCTCGTTGTCTGAATATAATTGTTCTGTATACGAGGAAACTCCGCGTGTTCGTAGTACTCGTCGCGTCTGTTGCTCCGCATCTGGAAAAATTGCAAAGAATGTATTGCATTGTTCTCGATACGAAAAATACGCAAGACGATTGCCAGACGGAAAATGGAAGAATGATAAAAGGAATTACTTTCGTCATTCGACGGACTTTCATTTTCTCCGTGTTTTTTGTTGTGTTCCCGCTTTTCTCCTCCCTCCTCAACTTGGTTTCCTCTTGTCGGTGACGCCTCGACGTCCGATGATTTTTCGCCGTTTCCTTTCCGCCGTTCATCGCCACTCGCTTCCCGACTCTTGCGGCGACTTTGCTCGGAATTCTCGACCGTGTTTTCGCCTTCGGTTGATCGTCGCTGTTGCTGGCCGTTTTGGGTGCCAAGTGAGGATAGGGCAAGTTGCGGTAACGTTTGTAACGTTGCGTCTCCGGGAACTGACAGTGGATCCTTGCCCTGCGATCCAAGAACCCACCAATTAGAGCTGAGACCACCCTCACTGGATGAGTCCTGATCCTCCACATTGCTACAACACACCATCAGTTTGTCTGCCATATACGCTCGACAAAGACATTAATGTTACTGGAAGAGAAATGCGGATACCGGCCACATTATATATCACACATGGATTGTAGCAATCTCAAGAGGCGTCAGGTAGTTTTTGAATTCTCCAGATAATAAAAATTAAACTACAAAGATATGAATGGCTATATATAGGAAAAAGATGCACGTGACGTTATTAATTGAAGAAATATTGCAGATGTGAGTTAAAACTAAATGAGATGTAGTGAAATAATATTTTCTATTTTTTTCATTATATATTTCTACGATTGTTTCAATGTGTGACAATGTGAAATTTAAAAAAATGGAAGCTGTGTGCTGCTATACATACCCTTCTTTAAAATTAGACCATTCCCTTTGAAGCTTTGCCCTCGCTTTTCGCATTGTGTCCTTCAAAGCTGCCTCCATTGGTTCCAGGAAATGTAATAATTCGTTTAACTTCATTACCAATGTCACTTCACACAGAGGAGTAACTTCTATCTGTAAGTGCCAGTTCTTTAGCGAATAAGACACGAAATATTATAAATGAAAATATTAATCGTATCAAACTTACTGCTTTATTGTTTTCTGAATCATTGGCTGAAAAACTGCTAATGAGATCCCTTAATCCTTCCACAGTGTCGACTACTAGTCGAAAATCAGAAACACCTAGATCAGATAACATCTTGTCAAAATGTTTCTTACACTCATCTGTTTTTGGATCCTTGGATCTTCTCAAATTATAACCAGTATTGGAATTGTTTGTGTAATCATCCAGAACGTATTCTACATCTTCTTGTGAGTCTAGTTCGCTCGCAGACAAATTTTTTTCATCTGCCTCATCCATTTTATCGTCCGCCTCCAATTTCCCCTCTTTCTTTACCTCATCTTTTACTGCTTCAATTTTGCTTTCTTCGTTGTGCTGTCTCGCTTTATATCGAGATCGTAGCCGTATACTCTTTCTTAAATTTCTTCTTTCAATCGAATCGTCCAATGTTTCTGTTATTAATGAAACTTTTACTTTGTTTAAATGAAAATCACATCTAGTCATTTCTTCACTTAATGATACACTATCGACAGAAGGAGATACACAGAATGAATCATTAAAAGTCATGCTAACATTATTACCACTGGTTTTTGTTTCACTCAGCTTCTCGTCATCCGACTTGGACGTCAATATTGAAATATCACTTACATTATCACTGGCAGAAATACTTTTGGCATATACATTTTCAGGTAACTTAGAATTCTCGGCACTAATTATGTCGTTCAGTTTCTCATCGTCCGTTTTTGAGCTGTTGGATAAATTATCACTCGACCTCTCATTCTCATCTTTTTCAACAACTAAAATTTCACAAGAACCTATTGTATTTTTATGTGCTTTTACGAGATTTTCTTGCGATGATAATTCGCTACTATTGCTCCCAAGCTCGTTAGTTTTCCTTTCCTCGTTGATTTCCGACTTGAGGTCATCTAACATTTCATTAATTATCCCTATACTGCAATTATCATTCTGATTGTTGACAAAACCTTTGAACATCGACGACGACTCGTTCTCGACAGACTTATCACTAAAAGTATTGGTATCGTAGCCACTGGATCTTGCATTTGATAGCGTACTTTCCTCGGACATTTTCGACAAACTCCTGCAACGCTTTCTATTTATGGCATTCAAACTTATGTTGTTATTATTAGTGCACGTGCTCGTATTACTCAAATTAGTATCCTCGCTGATAAAGGAATCCGTGCTATCGTTGCTGCACTTATAATTATTCAAATCGTTATTGTTGATACTATTGTGCCTGGTTGATCTGCGACACGATAAGTTATTGTGAGACTGCAATTTTTTTTGTTTATATCTACTCAATTTCGCGCCGATTAACTTGCCCGTTTCCATTTTATCTCGTGTTTTGACAGGCTGCAACACAAATAATTCATAACTTATAAAATTAATATATTTATAATAGATACACACACACACACACGTACACACATACACATATGATCTCTCTATATATAAAATATTATGTTTTATTTTCATATAAGCTCTCCATTAAAAAGATACCGAGTATTCATTGTAATGGACATCGTGTTTTCCAAGGACAAAATTCTTAATAACGGTTTAAGGTGTCAATAACTAAGTACTGCTAATTATACTATGAACACTGATGCTGCAATGTAAAGTAAAACAAATAAACTTTCTTTCGAAATTTTATATTAAAATAACATATTGAAAAATGTGATATTCGTGATAAAAATAATAATTTAACAAAACTATGAAATATGATATTTGGTTGAAAAATTTTCAGAATCAAATGTTATTCTTTTAAAACTGGATGTCCATTAAAATTGAAATTTATTATTAACTATTATAGATAAAATTATACAAAAAACGCAGCAGACTCACACACGTATGTAGTTTTATTATTTAAAGAATTTTAAATTTTAATAAACAATTCTATTATAAAGTTTTAATTTAACAAAAGCAACACATCAGATATCAGGAGAATAATTACCTTGACAGTCGATAAAATTTTATTGTTCAAACAATGCCTGTAAATTCTAAGATCGTTTGGAATAAATTGCGGAAAATAAATGTATCTCGTCCCATAACGATCGACTCCTAAAAGTGTTTCAAACTGATCCTCCCATGGTTGTTTCGCTATATCTTCCTGAACTGTTTTTCTAGTATGCTATAAAAATTAGAAGTATTTAATTTAATAGATTTTTTACTTTTCTTTTTCAAGATTATCACGGACTTACCATGATTGTATCACAGACGGTTTTCAGCAGCCAAACTCTCTGCTTAAAACTTAGATCTTCAAAGCATCTCCCATCGAGTAATGAGGCATCGGAGAAGACATCCCAGAATTCTGGTTCAACGCCGATGGTTTCTAGAACCTAAAAGTCTTTGTTCACATCCTGGTCACTGCGGTGTATATTATTATGTATGTGCATATGTATCTCCAAAACGCCGCGAATATACTCGATATAAAGCTATAAATAAGCAGTTATTGATTCGTAACGGTGATTTACAAAAATACGCACTTTGGTTGCATCTTTGTGCTTTGCGTGATAAACTTTGAACCAGCTCGCCATCTTATGCGCGAGAATGTTAGTCCAAAATTCATACGGCATCGGTGGCACTTTGCGCAGCTTTGCTTTGGTAATTGGGGAACTGCAATTTAAAAAAAAAATCGTTTACTTAATATAATCTCTTTTTCATCTTCGTATATATCATTCTATAAATCTTAAATTTAATTTAATATAATAACCTTAGCAAACACGTCATGATGTTTGCTAGTTGCTTCGAGGCTCTCGGTATCAACAGCATCCTCTCCATTTCGTATATGGAGAACTGAGGTATATTGAGAGATTCTCTTGTTAGATGGAGAAAGTGGAAAATTTGTGGTATCTAAAAGAATATGAGATTTTTTTTTATACGACTCAACGAGATTCACTGATAGATTTATGAATCATAATCCTAATTACCTCCCACATCATTTTCATCTCTTCCTTCATCTCGTCGGAGAAAAAATTGTCCTGCTCCCCATCGTTTACTTTTTGCTCTTCCTCCTCCGTTTTTCGTTTTCTGTTTCTGCGCGACATTTTGCCTAAAATAAAAAGAAATCCACATGAAACTAACTAAATCAAGATTTACGCTTTAATTTTATTTCGTGATTCCGCTCTGCGGAATGCAAAATGCATAAATGCATTAGAAAAAAAAAAAATAATAATTTGTATATCGCCAGTTTTTTTTTTAATTTTTCATTTTAATACATGGTGTCCTAGACCTATTGCATTTTTTTTAACCACTCGGTATAATTCCACAACATAATTATTAATTACATGATTGACTTTAAAGTGAAACGTTACGAAATATCACAGTTCATTGTTATCAGAATATCATAAATATACGCGTGGGATTCTACGTCATTAATTGAGTTGATAGAATCACGTGTGTATTTAAAAAGTACATCTCTCGTCATTTGCGCATAATCATTATCGTCGCTTATGACATTGTCAGTGCAAAACAAACGACGGTGACCTAGTATCGTCGTTGTACAAAGAGAGTGTTATCTCGAAAGAATTCGACCTTGTCGTTGCTCACGAAGGTTTCCCTATTGAAAGTATGCAGTATGTTGCGTATAATCATTATCTGCATATATAATCTTGTTAAATATAGTAAATTTCTTTACAAAAAAAAAACTCGCATTATTATAATTAATGTGAATTATTCAATAGCTTCTCATTTGGAAAACATTGCTCATTTATCATTGACTAGTCACATCAATAAAACATTAATTAATCCCTCGCGAATACTCGGCGCATATTTCGTGTCATCATTCAATCAATTTTGACGAATCAAAGCGTGACGATAAATTGCCGATTAGCCCAATGTTCATCGTAAATATAAATTGTCTTCGCTGCCAATATAATTTTGATATAAACATCATCATTTTACCACTGCGTTCTACTCCGTGAACTTCGAGGGAAACATATTTTGTCAAAGATAATACGACCATCAGCCGGACAAGCGACCGGTCGCGACTCGTGTAAGGTGCCGTTGAACATCGATAAGAATAACACGAATGTTTGTCTTGTAATTACGCTGAGACGATCTATTAGAGAGACAGTCACGAAACATTTCCACCGGACAAACGCAGACAAGTTTGTAATAATTTTATAATTCGTCTTATTATATACATAAATGTCGAAACTCATGTCGAAACTACCTCCAAGTGGCTTTTCATTATGCAATTGCTATCATTGTATCTTACGCCAACATTATCGCGTTTACAATAACGATAAAGTCTAATTAGTTATCCCTGGATTTTAAAAATAATAAAGGTAGTCGAATATGGCATTTTGCGTTATGTTGTAATATAAACTGATTCATATTTATTATGCACGATTGTCGCGTACAAACATGATAAAAGATATTAATGTATTCTCTAGAAATTAAAATCACGCATAATAAAAAAATAAAATAAGATCTTAATTTAATTAATGTTTAATTTTGTGATGTCGCCAGTAAATAAATTAATAGACGAGTGTTTATACGACCAAACTGGCAATTTATTGTTTGATTGTTATATCGTGTCGACCATATGGTTTCTTAATTTAATAATACATATTTTAGTGTAAATAAAAAAATTCTCTTGCAAAAAACTTCGATACGACTGCAGTGATGTGAGATAAGCTTATTCATGGACGTTTTTATTAAATAATAATATCATCTTTGTTTAAGGATAACAATCGCACACGAAGTAAAGAGAGCGTCCTGTCCCGTCGTTAAACATCGCGTCGTTAAAACGCATAACAGTTCATAATCACGCGATACATATGCGCTTTTATATACTTGCATCGATCTATCCTGCTTTGCATCAGTGATACATGCGTCTGATGCAATCGATAACATCATAACGGCGATAATAAATTGCCGTGTACTTTACACGCGCGTACTTTGTAATAAGAGAGAAAAAGACAGAGATGCATCATTACAGCAACACTATATTTTTTTGCACAACGATTACTCCACGAATACAAATGCCAAATAAGGGAGAACAGATGTTTTCGCACGATCATTTAATATGTGATAAACGGCTCGTCCCCGATAGAATAAAATTAGAAATAGTAATGACCCACGTTTGACATTTCATTTCTTTGCACACAAGAGTATTATTTTTTAAATTTTATTTATGCACACAGTGGACCCGTGACCATAATATTGAAAACAATTCGAGAAATGCAGTTCTAAAGTATTGGATTGTATCATAAATATATATTATATTCGCGATTACTGAGAAAAAGCGCCACTTTTATGTTTCATTTTTAAACACTCTATATTCCATTCCAGACATGAAAAAGATAGATATTTATAACAGATAAGTCGCGATCTCGTATGTCCCTATCATTTTAGGCTAATGTATATAGCTGTATATTTTTAAATAATGTTTAACTTCAAATTAAAATTTAAAATTTTTTCTCCCGTCAATAAAAACCGTCGGACATAAATTAATATTCAAGAATCGAGACGAATGATAATTTTATCAAGAAATCTTTTTCCAAGAAAAACAAATACAATCAAAGAATCTGCCATTAGAATTAAATCTAAAAAAAAAAAAACCAAAAAAAAATACCTAATGACGTTTGCGTAATTAAGTTTAAGATCGTGTCGCATACTATACCTTGTTAGTATAAAAACATTGGACATTATTGTTTATCTCTGGGAGATTATGAGCGCGCACACGCATAGCATAAGGGCTTGCGAGTATTCCATCATTAAAGTTGGGAGGATGCTCGACCGCTATTGTTACACTTTCAGTCAATTGTCAGCCGTCTTGGGGGATAGTTTGATAAAGCGTCGCGACAGGATTCAAAGGGCTTTTCCTATCTTATAAATAGGCAATAGTATTATCTGCCAGAATTCACAAATTGCGATTCTTTTCGAATCGTATGATGAAAAGTTAATTAATATACGATAAAATCGAGAACAAATTTAAAAAATCGAGAAAAACGACAATATTTTACAATTATCACACAGAAATATCCTTATTTATTAAATTAGAATCTCTTATTGGATAAGCCTCTTGAATATAAGAGCGCGATAAAAGATAATCAATTCGTGTATTGAAAAAGAAATGCTCATATAAGCAATTAATATTTTACTTAATAAGGCAACCTAAAATAAAGCAGTCTACGTCACAAGAAGTAAAATCGTCCCTTGATAAGAGAATGTATCCGTCAAAGAATGAAATTTGGTCACAATGAGCTAAAGGAGAGTACGACTGAAATGAAGAATTCATCACCGGACCTAAGAAAAACCAAGTCGACTTTTAACCCGTGGAACGATGCGCGCATGTTAAAGCACGTCGCTTCAAACAGAACGCCTGATTTCGCCCATCTAAGTAAATACGACTCGCATGTGATGCCGAGGCGATCCTCCAACCGCAAGTCCGCGGATATAAAAAATGAGAATGATTATTACAATTCTGTCGATAGAACGTCCTTTGATTACCTGAAAGCTAACAATTCCATCAATACTGTGCACCTGCAGAATCCTTACAGATCGCCCCAACGATTGGAAGGATTTGCGTCTCGTGATCAATCAAAGGTAGGATTAACAAAATCTAAAAAGTCTTTCAAGTTTTTTGTGATAATAATACATTGCTGTCAATTAGAATATTACAACCGCATTTTTATTATTCAAAATCATATTTGTGTAAAAAATAATTTAATGGAGAAATAAAATATATCTAAATATTTTACAAATGTAAAATAATTTTATAATTTATTAAATATTTTGGGAAATTGTATTTTTCGATAGTACAAGTTAAATATTATTAGAAAATATATCAAGTTTTGTTAACGAGTTTAAAGAGATTTAATCCAATAGTTTCTGCTTTTTATCTCTATAAGAAATTATTTATCCTAATCATATATAATTAATGTACACGCATAAAAAATTTAGGGTATGCACCGATCGCAAGATTTCACTCTGAGATCGAGGTACAATAACAACAACTTACTCAGGACCAAAGAATCAACCACGAATAGAAACAACGATCAAGAAAACGAAAAACTGGAAGGGTAAGGGCAAATTTCTTAAAACTAAACACCCGCTATATCTCTATCTAATCTACCGTGACCCTTGTTAGATCGAAGAAAAAGAAGCATCAACTATTCACCGAACTCGGTCAGCTTACTAAGCAATATTGCACAAACAGTACCCTTCACGGTTTACGTTACATCGGTAACTCGGAATTGTCAATCATAGAAAGGTAAAATATTCCTATAAAAAAGATTTTAAAAAATGTAGTGTGATGTATTTTTGATATTTTGACAATTAGTCCAAAATTCGAATTTAGAAGAGCAGAGAGACCGCAAAATTTGAAACAAATTTCCAGCGGTTGAGTCGAGAAACAATTTTCAATATAGTAGATATTATATCATTAATAATTAAGAAATTGCATCATTAATTATACAATTACTTACTATGTACACAAAACTCTAAGACTGAAAAATATTCTAGCATATTAAACGCATTTTTTGTAGAATATTCTGGATAATCTCGTTCACCACCGCACTGGGAACGGCTGTATATTATATCTATTATCTTTATCAAAAGTGGAATGGATCACCCATCATCATTTCTTTGAGTCCTGAGCCGGTTCCTCTTAACGAATTCCCTTTTCCTTCCATAACAATCTGTAACATGAACAATGTCAAGAAGGCTGAAGCAAAGCGGATCGAGCGCGGGTGAAGTACACATTAACTCATTATCATTAATATATAATTAACATAATTATATATATATACAAGGTGACACGTAAAGACTGTCCACTGAGTACATAACATTATTCTTTATCAAAAAATGAGTCGAAAAGTCCTGAACAATTTTTTTTCTATAACGCTTAATAAAATAATTATTATTGGGTAAAGTCGGGCCAAGTTGCGGCGGAGCGCTCACGCACATTACCAGGCGCGTGGCTCACTGACGTGCGGCTAAAAGTCGGCGCTAATTGGCCCGACTTTATTCAATAATAATTCCTGTATTAAGCGTTATATAAAAAAATGGTTCAGGATTTTTCGACTCATTTTTTGGTAAGGAATAACGTTATGTAATTAGTGAGTGGTCTTTACATGTCATCCTGTATACAACAATTATTATTATAACTATACTGTTATCGGAATTAATCAATGCGAACAATCGAAAGTTTTTGTTATGCGATTTTTATTATCAGGACTGACGACTTGGATAAAATAATGATGGACGACGTCTGCAATTGGCAAAGAAGCAACGTAACTTATGATCAAGATCAGGCTATAGACTGGAACAGGATGCTGCGGTTTATGATTAATGCACGTAGCATAATACTATTTCCTACATACATGAAATAGACGCACTGAGAAAATGTGCATTAAGATGATTAAAATTTGTTTACGAGAACTAAATTACTAAAATAACTAAAATTACATCTGTCCATCTCTTGAAAAGTCGATAATTGAGAATATTTTAGCTCAGCTTATTTTCATTCTTCGTTACTTTGTTCAGGTATCTCAGCCTTGCACAGACATGTTATACTATTGTCTTTGGCATGGAAATCAGACCGATTGCGATAGGATTTTTAATCCTACGATGACCGACGAGGGTATTTGCTGCAATTTCAACTCGGTGACCAGAAAGCATCTCTTCTATAATCCGTGAGTGGGACTTGATTAAATCAAGCTCGTGTAAATGCGTTACGCAATTTTGATAGATACAAATGGAAATATGTTATAAGTTTAGTTTCTAATCGCTGTAGAGAGAAAGTAGAAGCAAATTTTCGACTCGGGCATATATTTGCCTATATTTGCATATATTTTTTTAGACACGATTGGCCCGATCTGAATATAACGTATCCATCCGTCAGCGTCGATTGGAATGCTGAAAAGGGATATGACGCAAGTATGCCGCCGGATGTCATACCGTGGAGACCATATGGTGCTGGACTGTTTTACGGTTTGACTTTAGTCCTTGATGTGGAAACAAGTGAATATTATTGTTCGTCAACCGCTGGCATGGGCTTTAAGGTATCGCGCTACAAAAACCCCCTCCCTGTTATTCTCCTCTTTATCTCGCAAGCCAAGATTTCCATCTTACTAAAAGATGATTTCAGAGAAGCCATTTGTCGTCTAGAAAAATAATTAATAATTAGCAAAGATAAACATAAATATGAAATTATAAAATAATTAATGAACAACGAGTTTCTTTCGTGAACTGAATTATTTTCTCAGGCATCGACTGATCCTTGAATCCAATCTACAATGATGTACAGTCACGCGCCTTAATGAAATGACGATGCTAAAATATACGGTCCGTTCTATAGATGCTGCTCCACAATCCCGTGGAGACGCCGAAAATCGCCGATTTCTCGTTCTCGATCACGCCGGGCGAGGAGACCCGGGTGATCATAAGACCGCGAATATCGACTGCCAACCCATCGATAATCTCTATACCGCAGAAGAAGCGGAAATGCTTCTTCACGGCCGAGAGAAAGTTGCGTTACTACCGGACGTACACGCAGAGGAATTGCATTCTGGAGTGCGAGGCGAATTTTACGCAGGAAATTTGCGATTGCGTGCAATACTACATGCCAAGTAATTATTACCTTGGTCGTTGATTGCATAATTTCCCTGTAATAGTACATTGTTAAATAATATTATTTCTCTGTGTCATATAAAATATTATTATATATCTTAACTACAAGTAATCAAAAGATTCTTTGAAGTCCTGTTTAAGCACTCTCAACTTAAACATAATGCTAAAACATATATGCTAACATTACGAATATAGTTTGCGAATTAAAAATGCGAGAAAATATATTACAAATCGTTTTCAAAACGAAAAAAATGCCTTATTTTCTCTGTATTATATTAGCACATTTCTGTAATAACAGTGGAACTGTCTGCAGAATCGGCGAAAACCCCGATTTGCGGCAAAAGAGATGAACAATGTGCTACACGTGCCAGACGAGCTATGGAAACCAAACTCTATGACGAGGATTTGACGACTCCGATAAATGTTACGAAAATGTGAGTTTACTGTTCAAAGTTGTATACTCTTTTAGAAAAAGAAAAGCCGCGCGATTGCTCACGAGTTTTTATGTATTTATTTTGCAGACCGAGCTGCAACTGCTGGCCAGGCTGCTTCGAGATCAATTACAGGATAGAGCTTTCGCAGAATAAATTAGCATCGACCTTCAACGTCGATAAACGATACGTGAAGAAGAATTTGGATTATTTCACGTAATTATTTCATTTTAACGCAAAATACATATCACAAAAACGGTACTTGTTAATGCGAAGAAAAGAGTGCAACAGGTTGACATTTAGATTCAAAGATACAAGGTATCCCGGAAATTTTTATAAATAGACTCTTTTTTAAAAAAAAAAAACTTTTACACTAGAGCTTAAATACAAACTCAATTTTGACTACGAAAAATTTGACAGAAGTTATTAAAATAAAGGCGGTTTTTTTTTTCTTTGGACACCTTGTATGTGCGCCTGTATGTATATTATTCCCCTCGATATGCTCTTATCACGAACCTTATACTTACAGGCAGCCTAATTGTAAATTTCAAGACGTATGATATATTTCTATTTTTTTGTAATACGTTTCATTTTAATCCTTAAAATTATTTACGCAGGGAAAATATAGCGGTAGTTCACCTATTCTTCGTAGATTCTCAATTCACAAAATACGTAAAAAATGAGCTTTACGGATTCACCGAATTTCTGTGTAAGTATCCGATTTCGAGAACGATTTATAATTATAAACTCTAAAATCAATCGAATATAATTTGCAGCAAGTACGGGAGGCTTGCTGGGTCTCTTTATGGGCTTCAGTTTTCTGTCATTCATGGAGATTGTGTATTTTGCAACTATGCGGTTGTGGTGTCGTTTATACAATCGTCGGGAATTGCAGAGACCCATCACGCTTCAGATACACCCGTTAGATGATAGAAGAAAAGTAATCTATCCGTTCGCGAACTGAAGTTCGTCTTTTCCGATGCAGATGCGATGTAAATAATGACTTATTGTCAGCGTATTATGAAGTGTATCATCGAAAAATATATCGGGTGTGTGTTTTCAATAAATTAGAAATATTTATGATTCCCGATTCTCTACAGAATAACACGCGATTGCTCCGAAAGAAAATACTTTCGATTTAATGTAATTGTATTAAAATGAGTTAATTTTCGTGCTTATATATATGAAACAATTAAAAACGACCCCGATACGAAGGAATTTGTAGAATGTATTAAACGTCGTGAGATCCTCGAAAACTATAGGAAAAGAAAAGACTCTCGTTACTTTGGCAATTAAATAAACATCTTCCTTCGTGCACGCGCGCATTTATGGGTTCCTTAATACGTATCATTAACGCGTAAATCAACAACGTTGTAATAATATCGAGCCAAACATTCAAGGTTTCGAGGCGAATCGCGTCTTACTGACGACACAATCGCGTTTTATCATAACACGGAAATCCGAGCAAACCGGAAATTACACCAGGTGTCAGTCGAACATTTCGCCGACGAGGAAGCCGGATTCTTTCGTCGAATCGCACCCGCGACTCTAACTGTCATTCGAAGGTCGGGCAACTCTCTAAAACACACGATATATGAAACGTCGCGAGAAAAGGAACAGGGGGAGGAGGCCAGGCTTCCTCGTCGTGGCGAAATCACGCTCCGTGTTTCTTCGTTCTCGCGGTTTTACCTTTGCGTTCCTGGATCCGTTCGGTCAGAGATGCGATTTTCAACGGTGATGAGGTAACATCGCCACCAACATCGCGTCACGTCGAGAAATCCGAGTAAACAGCGTGGAAATCTCTCGTCGAGGCTATACCGACACTAGCGACGACGCCATGACAGCTGCGGCGGTTAATGTCACGTACTCACGCGTGACGTAACTGGAGCCGATCAGCTGCGATCACGTCGCACGGACACAAGAAATTTACATATAATTTAATCTTTTTTATTATCACGGAAGAATTAAGATTAAGAATCACCGAAATAGAGATGAACTGTCGCAAATAGCTACAGCTGACACATATTATTGCATAGAATTTGTCTTTAGATTAAGTTTATATTTAGATCTATATATCTTTTTATCATCGAGATTTCGAACGAATAAAAAATCAAACTGGATCCTCGGATCCTTGTATAAATGCTTTTCAAATAAAAAAAAATTGAATTACATATTACATATACAATTACGCTGAAATAAACATTTAGAATGGCAGTTAAACATATAAATACTAAAAAGAATTATAGATCTAGATTATAACCGATTTTAACAAAAATTATTTATTCGAAGCTTTTATTATTACTTATTATTTACTATAAAAGTTAGTATTGAAAAAGAGAAAAGAATATATAAAAATAATGATTTTCCTCCCATTTTCGGCAAAAAGACATTAATTAAAAATTATTTTAATATGTTTTTGGCAACTCTAGAGAATATATATATAGCGAATGTGATTAGAAAAAAAATCAATTACGCAAATAATCGATAATTCACAATTATATCAACATTACGTATTGGAGTATTGATAACATCGGGTCTGGTAATGAAGTGATGAACTTTGCAAATGGTTATTGTGACCTTTCGAAATCTACAAAGTTTTATCTTTCCATATATAATCAATGTATAAAATAACATGTGTGTTTCTCTTGTGGTTCACAGGCGTTCACGCACGCACGCACGCACGCATGCACAAACCGATGAAAATAAAGTTCACCCAGGAGTCTTCAAAAATGAAAATGTCCATACAGGACATCATTTATTATTATTACCTAAGATCTGATATAATCGTGCGCTAGTTTCCTTTATTCGGTACGGTTGCTCGTTATCTAGGCGATAGTCAAGTATGATACACGTTACATTCAAAATTATCGTTCTAGTTATATTGACAGCAGACTAATCTAAAGTGACATCCTTCTTATGACTTCTTCCTCTCCTTTCCCCTCGTATATAAAACGGTGTATACATGAATAAATTTGTCGGTCACGGCCGCCTCATATAACTCGTGTAACTCGCAGCGAACTCCTTATTATCAAAAATTAATTAATTTAACTTACAAATTTTCGGACGCCCAAAAGTCAATTTATAAATTTTATTCATCATTTAGAGTGAGGGAGCACTCCTTAATTAAAAAGTATAAAAATTTCAATCTTTTTGAGCGCCTTTTAGATATTTTTTGGAGAACAATGTGTAAATTTGTTATTTTCTATTTCAAAAAAATTTTTGTCTTGAGGTAAAATAGCTAGTAAAATTGATTCAAGTTTACATATCATTTTCTTAAGTGAAATTTCCTCAACATACATTGCAGATAAAGATTTGTTATCTTATAGTCGCAAGAGATTAACACATATTTAATTATTTTATAATAATTCATCTCTCAAAATTCCGGACAATGAAGAGTTCATCGATTTCCAGTTGCACTCACATGCGCAATAAGCAGAACAATTATCGATACGTCGGGTTTGTTGCATCTTAAAAAAAAAAAAAAAAAAAAAAAAACAAATAATTCTTTTCACCGATATCCGCAAATTAAAAAAATTCTTGATAGCTGAATCGAAAAAGAGAGATAGATAATAGAAATGGAGATAGAGTGCGATAATGAGAGAGGATGATTTAACTTAAGTAACGCATTATAGATACATTTTTGTCCTACATCATTGTGTTATATGATACAAAATAGTCGAATTAAATGATTTTAATAGACGCGGATTAAAAAAAAATTAAGATATACCACATGTATACAGGTGTATACACGTGATATCCAATGTATTTCTGTAAAATTAACATAGTAAGAATACCGACGGGTAATCGTAATGATGGCATCCTATTAACGAAACGGCTCGTTTCTTTTCCACTTCGCTCGTGCGCGACATTTTTTTTTTTTTAACATAATAACAAACAAATTGCTAAAATGTTTCTCGAGGGATGAATAACGTTAAAGCCCACGTGTCGTCGTATTCATACGATAATGCGTTATAGATTAGCTTAAAAAATTGCAAATTTGTCCAAGGGTCTTTAATCTTTCTTATGTTTTACGAGAGGCCATTTAATCCTAATTTACATTTCATCGCTCAGAGCAAGTAACGATATCCACAATACTCAGTATCCGGGTATCGCCTTTACAATCGTTACGCTTAATCGTACGATATAAAGAACAGATAATTTATTAGGAACGTGTTTTATTATCAAAAATCACTACGATCGTCGTTATACTGTCCACAGATATCTTATAAATTAATCCAGCGAGGCGTGACAAATTAATCTGCATATAGCATGACCTCTTTCATTCGTACATGATGAATACTCAAATTATTAATTATCAAATCAATCGAATCGGATAAACTGCTACTAAGATAAAAATAGTACGACACTTTAGTGGAATGGAAATATATAAATTGGACGCAGACATGTTATCGTTAGTTTGCATAAATATAAAATTACAGTACGCGCAAAAAAAACACAGCTGACATTTTCAGGCCTTTAAAAGTTTCGTGCTGGAAAAAAGAGTCGAATGCTTGAAGGGATTTCGGGGATATCTTTGTGTAAGAGGTATTCTTCTGGGAACGCAAGTTTTCCGTTATCGGACAAATAAAAAAATCGTTTTTCATAAAATCTCATCGCCCCGAAACCTCGACCCTTAAAAATAAGAGTGCAAAAATTACAGTTGAACCGCGATTTTGCTCGTTTACGTTTGAAGATTCTTACAATTACATACGGACACGATAATAGCGATAAAATAATGGAAAAAGATATTTTCAGAATCTCTATACGTAGAGACATTTTTCTCTCTTGTTTTACAAACGTACGTACAGTGAAATCGCAAAGTCTCGCCGAAACCAGAGTATACATACGCGTGGTATTAAGGAAGACGCTTCCAGACAATTTTGATTCAAACGGAAGCTCTAAGTTCTTTGCCTATGAAATATTATCTCGGAATACGCGGAATTGCTGCGGGAGGATACACCACCAAAAGTCGTTTCTTTTCGATTGCTTTAACTAAATTGTTTGGCAATTACAATTAGTAATTTGGCGAAATAGAAATGCATTATTGGAAAGATTGATCTCGCGTTTATAAAAAATATATTTACATGATGTGACTGTGTGGAAAAGTAAAATAATAAGTCTGGGAACAGCGCGATCCGTATCTCCTGCAGCAACTCTCGACAAACTACTTAGAATTACTAACAATTCATAATTATACTCGTACACTTCGCTCTGGCATTATTCGATTTCTACAATTCTTCTCGGTTAGTTTCTTTTTGACATAGGTATAAGTATAAAAGTATTTTCGGAAAAGGGCTCGCGCTTACATTAACGCAAAGTATTCGCTCGTGAACAGCTCTAGGAGTATATTTGTCTGAAGACGCTTATTAAGCCGTGTGCTACTGTAAATTTGACCATCGGATCACAGTTTTGATAGAGATAGTGAGGTAATCAAAATAGAGGCTTTTCCCAAAAATACGATTTTATGTGGAATATTAATTGAAAACGTGTCAGATTGCACGAGGGGATAATTTGTATTATCGCTATCGATCGCTATGACACCCCACTTTTATTAGTCTTTTATATCTTCCTTTATCAGTCGATTTTAGCCTTCCTATTCAATTTTCGAAATATTTTGTAATGGTAGCATTTTTATATACTCTTATTATGTCTATCTGTGGATTGATATAGACATAATTATGTTCAAAGATGAGTGATCATAGTCAAAAGTTTTTGACTCCATAGCGCAATAAAAGTATATGAAAAAAATTCTATATTTGAATAAGTAATTAACGTGTTATATATATGTGTGTACATGATGTTGCAGATATATGTATATTCTTGTACGTGAGAGGGAAAGTTTTCAAAATTCGTTTAAAAGCAGCAAGAGGAACAAAGATATAAAAGATTTCTCTTGATTTATATATAAAATAAAATAAGTAGTTAGATAACGAATCAAATCTTCTACGATATCAAATTGTTTAATTAACTGTTACATATAAATAATCGAATAACAGAAAATCACGAAAATTTGAGATATTTTGAAAAGTAATCTCTGTAATAAATTGAACGACTAAACGTCTATTATAAGATGACATTGCAGATATTTCCCTTTATCTTACAAGACAATATAAGGACGATTGGTAATTGTGAAATGTATGAAAGCTGCTTCAATGTAACCCTCTCTCGATTATACATATGTTATTATAAATCATTCGCGAAAAAGTAAGTACGCAACGAACGAACGAAAAGTTTTCGAATTTTAATAACAAATACGAATATTCGTTATTAAAGTTTCGAGAAATCCACAATGGATAAATTTATCCCAAATGAATAAATTTGATTTGACATGTGGATTTTTTCGAAACTTTTTCGCTATTCGTTCATTCATTACTGTACATCCTCCTAAAGAAATTCAACAATTGTAACAATACTGTTTACGCGTGCAACGATTGCGTTTACTCTAGCGAATATACAGAATACTGAAGAGTGATGTTTCTGTTTTAATAAAATTATTTAGAGGATGAGTTCTCTCTATCAATAAATGTTAAGAAAAAAAAGGAAAATTGTCGTGATTTTTTGCAAAAAAATTCAAGAAAAATCTAAAAGATGGTCTTTATTTTTGTATGTCGATATTTTATCAAAATATAAAGATTCTTCTAACGGAAAATTTTTTCTTTTTTTTTTCACAATATAGAAAGAGAGAACAAAAAATGCCGTCCCATAGCAAATCTTACGATGCTGCATTATGTGCTGATTATGATTCATATCTTTAACTTATTATTAGGTGATAATTTAATCTGTAACTCACCAGTTTTTTGAGCGCATATATCATTACACTTTCTCTCTAGTCTTCGACCGTATTACTACAGCTTATCTCATGCATTATAATATAATTATTTGCCGTTTTTCCTGCACTGTGAAAAAACTGCAAATGAAAATGTAACATAGAATGCTGATAAATTAATTGCTGGCTCATAAGTCACGGCTTAGATACAGCTCTATTCTAATCCCAATAAACCGAAAATAAAGATAGGAAATTCAGCGCATAAAGTTTCTAATCTAATCGAAAAAATACTGTAACAGGTATTATGATCATATGAAAGTAAAATTATGTAATTGCGTACCTTTATTTTACAAATTAATTAGTAAAACAAAGAAATATTCCGAATTCCGTACAAAACTCGAGCAGCGAGTTTGTTGACAATCACATAGATTTATAGTGGCATGTCTCATAATACTCTGCGAAAATGTAATAAATGTGATCTTGTATAAAAAGAATTATTTTTCAGGGAATCTTCAAGCCGCTTGTGTTTATTTCCTTCACGATGCGTTATAAAATCTTTTCTAAAATTATACAAAAGGGAGATAATGCGTAGTCCCCTTTCTCTCCCCGATAATAAACTTGGAGTTTGCAAATAAAGATGCAACAATAATTAAATGACAATAAAAAAAGCAATGCTCGCGAAACAATTGTAAGAAAAATCATCTAACGATGCTCTCGAGAGGGTATTCAAATAACAGCTTTGAAATCGATATACATATATCGTGACTTGTGTACTTTATAGCACGCAAGTCACCAATCATGAATGTATGGAGCTATCAATGTACAATCTATTCGTTTGGTGATCCTTGATACTTAAAAGTAGCGACGGTGCGGGATCGCTTTAACAAGTGGGGATATAAAAATTAATGTATATCTATATATTTATATATTTATATGTATAAGTAATATCCTAGCTCGGCTATTTGTCGTTACAAACTAGTAACTATTCATCAACTAATATATTCATATAGTTCGCGGCCTCTTAAAATTATAAAACGGATTAGTCTGCCCGTCGATATTCACTATTATTATTGCAGCTTCAGCGAGTTATATAGGTATGCCGCACTACTCTTTCGCCGCTGTTATCGTGGTCGTTGTTATCATCATCTCGGTAATGCGATGCTTTCTGATCCCGAATGACTGGACGGAAGAGGGCTCGCACAGATCGCGATGTCGTTCCGTTCCACGCTATCGGCAGTTAAGCGCCGTTGAAAATTCTCTGTTCATATATCCATATTCTGGCGTTCATACTCATCAGATAAATAATTTTTGCAGTCAAAATTGAATAAAGATTTCACAATACTAAAATCTTTAAATATAATTTTAAGCATTGAGGTGACGCGCGAATGATTTATCCTCACATTGGTATCATGTAAAAATTGGAAGGGCCGAGGTTTGGGCATTGTACGGGCAATCTTTTTTTTTCCTTTCATTTAAAATTATATTTTTAATTTACTGAAAAAAAACTTAATACCTCATACTTGCGCTTCTTATCGCCGAAATACACGCCGCTGCAATTGTCTGTTATTACAATCATTCAAAAGTACATTTTGTCGTCGATCTAATCGCAAAATTTGTCAAAACTATTGCACAATGCCATTTACGGAGTTATGAAATGTTGGCAAAATATCTAGCAATTTTGTTTTTAAGGACAAATCAACGATTATTGCATATAAGAAAGAATGATACGATTATACAATTACATTTCCCGTTTCATTTTTAAAAAACTAATATATATGAGATACACTGCGCGATACGATTCAATTATTCTTCCACCTTTTCGAAAGACAAAATATAAAGGTAGACGTATTTTTCTATTACTTCACAAAGAGACTTCGTTGATCTTGGCGGTTGGGGAATCGTCCGATTATATTACGAGCCGAACTCTTCCGAGGACACATTCCACGAAATTTTTCACTCGCGCAATGTCGCAGAGTCTTTCTGTCCATTTTTTCCCTTTTTTTTTTTTTGAAATTTTTATCCATATCTATATCCAAACTACTGATAGCCACCAAATATTCTTTCATAGAATTCGAGTCATCGCACACGAGAAAAAAAAGAGACGCACTGCTCGATCACTCATGTTGGACTCACCTGATTCTTTTAGGATACAGTCCTCAATATCATACATTCATAGATTTCGCTTTTTTTCAAGATTAATATCCGTTTAAAAAAAAAGATTAGAAAAGTTAACCTCTTTACCAGCTCCTGAAAGGTATTCTCTAGCTGAATCATTTAGGCTCTGGGAAGGCCACCTGACACTTGTAGACCTCGTCGAGCATCACTTGACCTTGCCCTTGGCTGACGGTGACGGGAGTGGTCGCGTTCACAACCACGACTTGGCCTTGTTGCGCCTGCTGCGGCTGTTGCTGCTGCTGCGGCTGTTGTTGTTGACTACTTGCGTTGGCTTGCTGTGCGTTAGCCGGATTATTAGCGTTCTGGTTTCGCGCCGTCTGACCGTACTTTTCATGAATTGCACGGTGACGCTTGAGCGCAAAACGATCGGAAAAACCGATCTCGCATATATCACACCTGAGGGAACAAAATATTTAATTTCTTGTGCAATCAAAAATACAAACAAAATACTTCAATAATCCAAATTCCGAACACGAGATTACCTGTGTGGCTTTTCGCCGGTATGAACTTTTGCGTGATTCTTGAGGTGTGTGGCTTGATTGAAAGCGGAACCGCAAATGTTACACCTGTACGGCTTTTCGCCAGTGTGGATTCTTCTATGATTCCAGAGCGTCGAGTGTCTGGCGAATGTTTTCTCGCAAACCTCACACTGATACGGTCGTTCGCCGGAATGAATTCGCTCGTGATTCTTCAAATGTGGACTTTGCGAAAATTGCATACCGCAAACGCTGCATTTGAACGGTTTCTCGCCAGTATGAACTCGTCCGTGATTTTTTAAATAGGCAGCTGGCGGAAAAAAGAAGCGCGATAACAATTTTCGTCATAAAATAAGCTTATATAAGCTGATTAGTCATTACACGTAGAAACGAGTATACCTCATTATCATTTGCGGTTTACACAATTCTTTATTTACTTACCCTTTGCAAATGCTAAACCACAAACTTCACATTTAAATGGTTTGTCTCCCGAGTGAAGTCTCTTGTGGGACCAAAGCGAAGAATATCGAGAAAATGTACCGTCACAAACGTTACAGTGAAATGGTTTCTCCGCCTGATTCTGACTGTTTTGTTTGCCACCTGAAATTGAAAATATAGACAAGACTTTAGTTTTCCTCAAAGGGCCAGTTCTACAAAAAAGTGATAAGCTCGAAGTTCATTTATGAAAAAACTATCAGTCTACGCGATGCAAATTTGTTTATGGTACTAGTATTTACTTTTTTCATACATTCAAAAAAGGGATAATGTATACATATGGAATGTGAAATCACCAAATGAAATAATTAAATGTAACAATTGTGTAAAATTCAATCATGCAGGCTATTGTAAAAGTTAGTGCACTATAAGAAAATCTGGATGCCACAAGAGAGCGATATGAAACTCTGTGGCTTTGTTTCTATCACGTGTCTATGAAAAATGATTTCTAATGGGCCATGTCGCGAAAGAATTGAAAGAATCGTAAATGGCTGAACGGAAATTTATCAGTATAGCTTATCTTCTATATAGAAAACGTTACAATGTAAGATAAATTTATAAAACTGTCCCTTAGGGGATTTTATTCTGTGCCATCGTCCTTAAATTTAGATGTCAACAGTTCTACTAAAAAAGAAAAGAAAAAATAACTAAAAAAATAATTAAAAAAAAAAAAAAATCACAACCAGTTTGAAATCTGTCATAACAATATTAAATAAAGACATATTAAAAAATAATAAAATAAAAAGAAGAAAGAGAATAATAGAATAATATATTTTCCATCTACAAAAATATACATGCAAGCAAAAATAATATTAAAGAAAAATAAGTAACATTAGACTCAATGTTTAGAAAATATCAATTTAGATTCATCGGTATACATTTCTTTGATATATTTATTGAAAATGCTCAAAAGTTTTCATTTTGAGTAGTTTTAATAAATATGTCTAGTAAAAAAGCTTTTTGATTGATTTAAATTAATATTTTTTAAATGCTAGTTTGAGAGTCGGTGAATTTGTATAATCTATATTAAATTAATTTCAATATATTTCTTTGTACAATGTAATTCAATATTTTTCTATATAAATCATAAAGATGTCGGCGCGCTGTTGATTCAAATAGCAAGAAATCTGTGCAAATACTGAATATATCGCGGAGAATTAATTTGAATTATTACTATCCAAGAAAGACAATATTACTGAAATATTAATCAAAACAGATCCCATACTCTGTGTGTTGACGATAATTATGTCCGACTTACTTCCTATGACGATACGGCCTGTAGCCTTGCAGCCGCCACACTTTGCGAGGGAACTGATTCCGGAATCTAGTTTTTCGTCGTGTTTACCTACCATACATCATCCGATGTACGATCATGATAATAATGAAACGTATGGATGGGAAAGGATGACCAAAAATCTGAACAAGATGTTGCTGATACGTATATAATAGCGCGCCTGCGTATCGTTTATGACGATATGCTTGTATCAATATCAAAACTTGAATCTAAGTTCAAGAATTTAAAAGGAAAATAACGCCGCATTTTATCAGCAACATCTTTGGCCTATCAGCGGTATCAAATGGCCAATCAACAATTAAAAATTAGCAGCACTGATACTTACCAATAAAAATAATCCCGGTGCCATTGCACTTGTGACACTTGGTGACACTGGTAACACCCCTCCGTTTCACAGGATGATGACCAGGTTTGATAGCTGCACAAACAAATGCATATCTCTATTTATATGTTGAATAAATTTCGCATATCCGACTATAGGTGATATCGCAATGGCAACAATTTGCATTACAACTAAAGCAAAGTTCACGAATAATTGTATTCTAGGTGTGGTATGGATTATAATACATTATATTTGTAATGATAACATTTTTAGTAATAATTTTTAGTGTAAAATAATATCGATTAAATCCTTTACCATTACATTGCCATTGAAATCAATGATATCACTGTGAAACAAACACACTAACTACGATTGAAAATGATTGCTAGACATACTCTTTTTAACTTTAGTTGGATGATGTTCGCATGGGTCCTCACTGCCACAATCTTCACAGATTTGCACCTTAGGTTTCTGATGCATGTTTGTTTTGTGACTTTTTAATTCTCCCGGTAATGCAAAACACGCTCCACAAGTGTCACAGGTGTATGGTCTTTCTGGCGTGGTGGCGACAGTCACTGTTGTCGGTCCTTGTACTACAATCTGCTGTGGCTGTTGCGGCAGATTACTGTTGGGTGTCGCGTTGTGAATCCGTTTGTGATGTTGCAGCAGGCTCACATGGCCAAAGACCAGTCCGCAAATGTCACACTTGAAGGTCGCATTGGTGGCAGCGGCAATGCTCATCTGATTCAGTAATGTGTTATAACCAACAGGTTGCACATCGAAACGATAACAACCCTTGTCGTCGGCGATTGCACTGATTGTGCTCACCGCGTTTGTTTGAACCTTCTGCAGCATGTTGACGTTGTAGTAGAAAGAGGAAGGGAACTCGGAAGTGGTGGACTGTTGTTGCTGCTGAGACTTGTCCTCCTTCTTGTCAGTGACATACATCTGCTGAGACTGCTGCTGCTGCGACTGTTGACCCTGCGCAGCAGCTTGCTGTTGCTGGATCTGTTGTGGGTCAAACATTGCTGTTTGCTGCTGTAGAAAAACGTATTTATACAGAGCGTACCAGATTCAACATATAATTCTTTCTCGTAAAAGTCTTGTCCAAAAATTTTTTTTTGCTGTTGTAAAAAAAAAAAAAAAAAAAAATCATTTAAAACGATTAGTTGAACAGAGAAAAAAGCAAGTTTATTTCTCTATTATATAGTTTTTATTCATTAGGGAAATTAATGACGAACAAACCTGTCTCTGATCTCCGTAACTCGAATTGCTCTGCTCTGTCTGAGTAAAACTGTTAGTCTGCTCCGTTTGAGTAAACATGGAACACTTCAATGGCTGCTCGATCGGTTGACTCTGTTGGTTTAGAGAAACTCGTTAGACAATATTTTAATATCAAAGATACAATAAAGAGAATAAGAGAAATTATATTACATTAAGTTCATATTTGCAATATCTCAAACACGAGTCTCAAATGCAAATTACATATTTATAAAAATCGAATTAAACCAGTACTTGATCATTGTTCGCAAACATACACGCTTCCTCGCTTGTCATTAATTTGCCTTGCACGCGACGCATACCTGCTGTATTTGATCAGGACGGGTTGTGTTCAACCACACCACGTTGTTGCCATTTGATTCTAGGGCCATTGATGTATTGCCTTTGACCCTGCACAATCAATAGGCAGTCATTGTAAAAACTATCGGCTTAAAAAGCGAGAACGTGCAAGGTATGCGAAAAGCAACAAGGAAGATTCTACCCTAAGCGAGGACGAACCCCCTGATCAAAGCCACGTCAAGAGAAAGAAAAGACGCGGCTTTGACGCGATGGACCCAGCAGGAAAGTGCGATGCGAAGAAGACGAAAGGGAGAAGAATAAATCGACTAGCGAACATTCGCGCCTTCTCATTTCGACGCGCGCGAAAACGTATCACTTATCCGACATACTGATAAACATACTCACGTGTGATAGTCCGACGAGCCGCGGGGTTAAAAGTCCGGCTGCCGAGTGGTAACCGATGATCCTCTAGTTGCCATGACGGGGATGATGCAAAATGCCGCGCGGTGGCTTACCCCGAGGACGATCTCGCGTAGGGTCTCGGGTTGTGTATGCTCGACTCGCGTTCAACATCTACGGAGGAAGAGAACCGAGTACACAGGGGCGGGGGGAGTGGGGGAAGTAGTGGGTGTTCTTCCCCTCGTGTTGTGCCGCGCGCGCGACGCTCTCTCGTCGTTGCGGAGAGCTCGATCGGTCCACGCGAGAAATCAATGGCGTTCGGCAAGCGTTTTCAACAGACGCTTCCTCCCGGCGTTAGGTCCCGGCGTTGGGCCGCGTCATCCAAAATCGTGATCCGCGTCCGGATCGCTCGCTTCCAACTCCCGCCTATCTACCTGGCTTGGCTTGGCTTGGCTTGGCTTGGCTTGGCTTGGCTTGGCTTGGCTTGGCTTGGCTTGGCTTGGCTTGGCTTGGCTTGGCTTGGCTTGGCTTGGCTTGGCTTGGCTTGGCTTGGCTTGGCTTGGCTGGTTAAGCCTGGCCGCTCTCGCAACGCTTCGGCACGCGGTCGGAGCGCGCGCGAATAATCACCCCGTCGTAATCACACGCTTGTCAACCAGCAGTGTTGGCCCGCGCAAATCATGGTCGGCTGCGTAGAGCGGCGCGGTGGCGGTTGCGGCGACTGTAGGTACGAAGCGCGCGGCCGCCGCCGCTCCTCCTCGTCGTGTACGTCGTTTTCTCTCTGTCGCTCCCCTTTCACCCTCTGTCCCGCTTCCTCTCTCGCGCGCTCGCTCTCTGTCCGTTTCGCCGATGGCGGGTATAAAACTGCCGAGCACGATGTTATACGCAACTGGACACGACTCGCGGCTTTTATCCGTGGCACGGGCTAGGCCGGGGCGCGATATGGCTTACCGTGCGTGCGACGCGTTAACGAATGTTCGCGGTGGCCATTACACGCGCGACGAGGACAACAATGGGCGACACGGAAAGCGCGCTGTCCCTGTCTTCCCCCCTCCCCCTTCCCCGCCGCTCCCTCCGACGCTGCCTTTTTCCGAAGAGTTTGCGGGCGCCTACCGTTAGCGCAGCCGTTGCTCCCGCCAAGGTCGCTGTTGCGGCCACGCTCGTAATACAGTACAGCCGAAGGAAATAAAGCCCGGTGGAAAGACGCTCCGTGATCGCAAACCTTTCGATGGCGATTGGCCAATCAGTGCGCGCGTCCCTACGTCGATGCGGCGACCAATCGGTGCGCGGTAACGCGCGCGCCGATTGGCCGCCGCTGTTAAAGGCCTACGTTCACGGAGAGTCTCTCTTCAGATCTATTTCTTTCTCAGCACTGTGTGTTACGCTCCTTACCTGTCTCACGTACAATGAAATAAGTGTATATTCGGAATTTTTGGAAGGAAAGAAAGAGGCAGAAGGATGAGAAGAAAATATAAAATTTGTAATTCTAACAGGAACACGAATCTCTTTTATCTTTGCAAAAGTTGTTCATCCCGCGCGTTGAAGCGTTGCTCTTTATACAGGTTTGCTCTTTTTACACTTTCTACATTTACGACTTCATTTCTTTTTCTGTTCAAAGAGTATGAATGTACGCTCTCATACTTTGTTTTGGGAAATTTTTAATGGTTTGATAAATCAGCTGGTCATATAAGCTTATTTTTTTCAAGTCTTTTTATTATATTTTGTATTAATGGCTATATTCGACTAAACACAAGAAGCAAAGATCTTTTTATTTGAATTAGTCAATCAAGCGCTTTTAATATATTGGCGCTTATAACACTAACAATAAGTTGAACGATTCGACAACAGATGGAGCCAATATTCACTAATTAATGTTCATTTAGATCGTTTCCGTTTTATACTTTCTCATATTACGATCTTTTTTTGCATACAGGTAATTTTGTCTTTATTGAAATCAAATATTTTCATTATTGTTCTTCGCTTATTACTATGTGTATAAAAGAATTAGTATAAAGATTATTTTTTATATACAAGTAATCTCTCTTATATATTTCTATATAACTTTTGATATTGATTAGTTTCATTATTGCACTTTCGGCCATTGCAATTATTGCACATTATTATTATTAATGTAGTTATATATGTATAATATTTATTTTACTCATATGTATATTTATTCTACTCATTTATCTTAATTTTTTTTATTTTCCTTTTTTTAATTAAGTTTAAAACGTTTTCATTAATTATTAATAAAAATTAATTTTTATATTTATTTTGTTCTGATATTCTAATTATCTAATTTTAATTATTTATTTAAATACAATATTATATTACTGCTGCTCATTATTCTCGTTGCTTTAAATAAATTATTATAATTATCAATAGAAAATTTTCGTTTATTTAATTTCAACAATTAAAAAGGTTAAATACACATATGGAAATAAGTGAAATTTTTTAAAACAGATTTTGCAAATGAAAGGAATAATGATATCCTAGAAAATCTTGTAATGTAATATCTTTTTTTTGTAATCAAACTAAGTCATAATCAAGAATGAAATTATATTTAATCTCAAACTTTATGACGCCGTTTTTGAAGTTTTTAAGGTATAACCGATTCATGTGTTACAAAACTTGCGTTATTTTTATCACAAAGGCGACACTTCATTTTTTCTCTTCTTGCCGATGTTGATGATTTCGAAAGCGGTTATTTTAGGCATGCTTTTTGCGGTTTATCTTTTGTTTCTTAAATCTCGGGGATGAAGTAAAACGCGATACAAATTCCAAAAGTTAAGACTTATTTAAATATATATATATCATAAATTTAGCGCGCGATTGCCATTTTTTTGGATTCTGATAAATATATATCGGATAAATATAGTTAATCGGCGTTGAAAAAAAATGCATTTATAAATAAACGTTCTGATCATCGCCTTCGCGCGTCGCGAATATTTTTTGAATCACTCGTTATTTCGAGTCCCAACCCTTTGTGCTCGTATGTCGCCAAGTCGAAAAAGAGTCAGAGATTATTTTTATTCGTCAAATTTTTATAAAAAAATCTACGAAATGTCTACAGAGACTTGTAATGTTTTGTAAATAGAAAGAATCGTATATTTAGAGAAAAATAATTGCACCGTCATAGAATTATTCTCATAAAATTTTCTAAAAAAAAAATTATTGTATACACCTAATAATCATGCATCGTCACGAGCCTGCAAGAACATCAGAACGTGAAAGCAATAACATATATGTTTTTTCCAGAAATATAAAGTCGAAAAAGTATGTTACGTCTCATATAGCACAGAACATTGCAGCAACATTGCGGCAATGTTCTGTGCTATATAGGATATGGCATGAATGTTTACATCTGTCTGACTATAGTTTCGCATTTTCACTGCGAAATAAATGAAGCGATGATATGCGTCGAGTGCATGTATTTTTCATACTTGCCGATGGTAGCATTCAAAGCGCAAAGTTATCCGTAACAAATACACGCATTTATCTTTGTTCTCGTTCGAGTCTTCGATATTAAAAAAGCTCGTGTTCGATTTTTTTTATTCATTTTTTATTTACTCTTCTATATATCCTAAGTTCTTTTCCACGTGATAAATTAAAATAATTTTGCACACTATAGTTTACATCTATTACTATAAACTACAAATATTGCTCACTATGAATGTCCATTTACTACTAAAGATGATTATAGTAATATGGAGTGTTCATTTCTCTTAATGTTAGTTTGTATTATTTTTCAATGACAAATTTCTCTTGAAAGTTTTATGCGACCTAACCACATATACTAGAAATATAGCAAAGTATTCCTTTTGGCAAATTTGTTTCTTTCTCGAGAAATGTCGGAGATGAAAGCTGAAACGGCAGCGAAAAATCAGCGAGCATTCTCGACGAAATTTTATAAAGTGATAAAAAAAGCATCATCTCTTACGAGAAAGTGACCTTCTGTCGTACAAAAGTTTTTGAATATGTAACAAGGAATATAAATTCATCAATTCTATTTTAAAATGTCATTAATTTAATTTAAAATGTGTTAGTATAGTCTTATGATAAATTAATTTTAGAATCTCATAATAAATTAATTTTTTAGGTTCGCGATCAAAAATTAAAGTGAGGCATTCTATGAATATCAATTCTGCGTTTTGAGGATTTTAATGGACTTGGAAACACACGGAAAAATGCAAAATGCATTCACCGAATCCACTTTTTTTCATTCGGGCAGCAGCATTTGTTATTACGGTTGAACTCGATAAAAGGTATGTCAGTTTTATCGTAAAAGTCAGTTTGATATTCATTTGTAATGTCTTAAACACATACGAATGTTCGGCGACAGGTGTATGTAACGAATGAATTAATATACTCGTTATATTCTTCAAGACGCAATTATTCTTTCCTCTTCAATTAACGTCATTTACTAGACTTGAGAAAATACAAAAGCGCCTTTTCATTTCGCTTTTCGTGTGAATCATTTATTTCTAAAAATAAATTTCCATCGTTAGCTTTTTCTCTGAAATGACATTGATCGTCGTAAATCACTCGATGAGTCACTTTCTCTGGTCCGATTTTCGTCTCGATTCTTCGAGACACATGTCCTCAAAGTTGTATTACTGGCATTCGTGTTAATCTTCCGGTGGCTATTTCCACGAATATAAATGATGGCAAGCTCGATTGCGATTATGACTCGTTTCGAAGGTTGTTTCGTACATTATGTGATATTACGGGCAAGATCCGCTAATTTTATCATTATCACGCAAAAAGATACAGCAATCAATTGATTGTAAATCTACACACGAATTTGATGTAGTCAACTTTTCAAAAAATTAAATGCGCATCGAAAATTGTATATCTTGAAGTTATATATTTTGTGAATTTTTTTACCGCTCAACTATTGTCTTGAAATTTAATAAAAAATTTATTTTAGATTATTCTTTTTTCAATATCTTTATAACTTTGATATATATATTCAGCAGATATATTAAATAATATATAAATAAAAAATATTTGAAAATATTTGATATTTTTTTAATATAAAAATAATGATGCAAATTTACAAAAGAATTTATAACAACGCGGCAAAAGATAAAAATGATATAAAATGATATGAAAAATCGATATAGTCTGATAAAGCATTAGATAATATCTTGTGCTTCCATCTTGTATCAAGTTTGCTCAATTTTATAATAATTAGCGTTATTATTAATAATTGCAGATTGGTAATTTCTGCATTAATTCCGGATATTATACTCTCGTCCATTTTTATATTATTTTTTATTTTTTTATATTTTTTATATTATTTATTTCTTCCAAAAATAAAAAGATAATATTTTTCTACGCGTAAAAATTCCATGCGGTCGGGAAATGCTTTTTAATTACGTTGAATAAACATATGAAGAGGTGAGGTTGATGTGTTGTTTGCATTCAATTAAAATGCTAACTGCACAAAAAAAACGAAGGAATATTTCCTTGTGTCCTGGCGAAATATCATAGAAATGCTCGTATTGTACGAGAATCATTCGGAGGANAATTATAATTTACTTATAAAAAATAATTATTAATTAATAGAGTAACTAAATACAGTTGGGAATTCGAGAAAACTTTGTAGTACATTATTTTTGAGCTTTATATATATATATATATATGCAGTTAATACGGCCCTGCGATCGTAGCGTCGGTTTCAAAGCGATCCGAGTTCCGGCTCCTCAGTCGGCGTCGCGACGCTGCCGTCGAAGGGACGTGGGAGATGTTAAACGTTAGCACCTGTAGGCAGCATCCGCTCTTATCCGGTCGGAAACGAAAATTAAAATATATAATTACTGCGTCTTATAGTAATTTCCGATTCGATCAAAGTTTGAACGAATTAAGCCAAAAAAATTGTACGACGACGAACTACTATTCTTCTAGCTTCTAGATTAATCTAGAATATATTGTGAAGAGATCTTATAGAATAATGGCATCATAGAGATGCCATCAGATATAAGAAAGTGTGTCAAGAGAACGATTTCAGAAACTTCGGAGAGTCTTGAACGCAACCGATATCAGGATGACACGCGTTATTAAACCGTCATTGCATCATTTCCGGATCACGGAACTCGCTGGGATGATAGAATAATTGAAGACGTTCAACCTGTTTTTTTTCGCGTAGGCGGCCCTTTTCTTTCAAATGCTGTGGAAAAGGATAGCGCGAAGGAAGAGAGAATATTTTATTCGTCCTTCGATCGACGTTAAATTACTAACGAAGCCGCGGATTGCCGAAGGAAATCGAAAGAGATATGCGTTGAGCAAGTGGGAAGGGACATCTCCTTCGCCGAAGCAAATATCACGACGAGAACATCCCTTAGTAATTTTCTCCCGTTCCTCGTGAATGACTCTATTACGCGAAGGGAAAAGAATGATTGTTTTGATGTAGTCTTATTTGAAAAGTGAAGAGAGAATTTTATTAAATGTAAGGGCAAAAATATATATAATAAAATACACTATAAAATAAAATAATGTAATTTCATATAAATGAAATTAAATATAAGAATAAATATTATGGGAGTGCAAGTATGTTGATAGTGTACGTACATTTTTATGTGAAAATTGTGCAAAACGTATTTAAATATGTGAAAGTAATCGCGAGGAAAGTGCATTTATCTGTTTAGTGAAAAAGTGATATGATCAATCTAATACAATTTTCTGCAGCAGACGATAACTTGATAAAAAATACCATTTCGAAGAATCAGTTTTGAGCGAAAAGATAAAAAATAGGAAAGACAGCATCAACTTGTATTGTAGAAAAGAAACGTTTATATGTTCGCCGTTGGTTGGTGATAAATCGATAGCAACAGTCGATTGGTTCCTAAAGGGGTGAAAGATCCCTTTCACGGATGCAATATCTTTTATGACAGTTGTATCGATAGGTCAAATGTGAGATTTTATATATTTGATCCACTACCGCACCTTCTTTATAAATTAAAATTATAAATCACGACATGATAAATCAGATTATCACGTATTTGCCTTTGCTTTATCACGCTTGATTAATCGTGTATAATTATTTTGTTTGTATAAACAGTAATTGTTTTATAAAACATTTTTATGTTATGCACATAGAGGAAAAATTTTTTTAAAAGTGCATATATTTCTCGCACATATCTCGATCTGTAATGATAAATTAAAATCGGAAATAAATTTTTGTAATTTAATAGATTACTAATTCCGATTAAATATCGATAAAATTTTGAATGTTTAAAAATTATATTAAATTAATACATGACTTTTTATTTTTCATAATAAAAATGTAAATACTCATATGAATTTGCTTTGCACATTGAAATGTATAGAACGTTATTAGTAATTGGAAAATGTCAGAGAGGATTTTCTATGCGACAATATTTATCTACATAACATTTCATTACCGACACGTTCTGTAATGTGGCATCGCACACATTATCGTTTATGTTACTCAATGCTTGAAACATTTGAATTTTAAATGTCGAAGTATATATAGAATATCGCTTTAATCGTAATCACGTAGTGTGTTTTCGCTTTACATATATTTCTTTACATCACGTGTATTATATACTTTTTCAAATGAGATATGTAACAATATAATTATGGAGCACGGTTGTGCAATCGTAGAATGTACTCTCCCATTATCCGTTACGTCGAGTGGTTCGCACATACTCATACTATTTATTGCTAGAATCCCATCCGGGGTCGTCGACCTTATGGTTAGTGTCGTGTCGGCCGAATAATTTTAGATAGAAACAGGATTCGGATTACAGGAGAGAGTGCAAATTCGAGATCACAAGGAAAATACCTGGCGAGGTCAAGATCAATGAATACCTACAATTGGCACACTTCTCCATGATCATCGTTCGCGCGTTGATTAACTTGAAATTAATATTTTTTTGCGAATACCGGATTATTAGAAAAGATATCTCTCGAATATACCTGCAATAATATTCTCTTTGAATATTTAAATTTGTATTTTTTTTGAATATCTAGTTTAATATTTTTTGTAGAAAACTTAAAAAAATTAATGTTTTTTTAA
>NW_021851539.1:283031-326330 GCF_003651465.1 Formica exsecta | reverse complement strand
TGTAGAAAACTTTTAATTAATATTTTCTTAAAATATATATGTACATATAAAATTATAATATTAGATTTTTATTATAATATTGAGTTTTTTTTTTCAATTTAAAGAATATGCTTTTATAAAGTAGAAACTCTGCGAGTATCACTGTTAATATCTCGAAAATAAAGAGCAAGCCTTTTTAATAAAGGTTTATTACGGCGATCAACTTATTACTTTTGATATTGCTTTTTTTACGATATTTTAAACGAGTCGCAGTTCTTACGTAGTAATATATTAATGACTTTCTGTGACCATTTCGAAAACCGCGAATGATTCCTTTGGTAAATTTCGCCGACAAACACCGCGATTATCACATGGCCTCTTTATGAGATAAATCTTTCTTATAGAATTCCGCTCTAAAAGCTTGCCAACATTCTTCCGGCTATTTATACATGTGCTCAAATAAAATTCATAGATATGTGAAATAGCGAACGGGGCAAAAAGGGAGCAAAGTGACACGAGTCGTTAATATGTCTGATAAATTTATACGCGGGGCAAGTAGTGTAAGCGCGCCTGATGAGTAATCTGACATAAACACTTCAAGATCCTTATCTACTCACGTAGATCGCATACGATATACAGAAAGTCGAGCCACGGCACATATTCGTGTTCCTTTCAGACGGCGAAGATTAAATAGAGGATCGAATTTAAATGCAACCGGAAGATCGATACGTTCCTCGGATATTCATCCTTCGAGAATGTCGAACGACTATTTCTCCTCGTGACAGATTCCCTCTCGCTCTCGAGGGTGATTAGATAACTAGAGAGGATTATTCAGTAGAAAATCATCGCAAATTGAATTGGCGTAGGCACATTTAAGTGTTTAAGTGTTTAAATGTTTCGTTCGCACGCCGGAGGCTAAAAATCACAGAGCACCGCAAATCCACTGCAAAGATGTCGAGCTCGCCGCGAGTACGAAAAATACCGCCCAGGCCAAAGATCATACTACCGATTCCGGGACAATACTATCCGCAGACAGCGACCGGTATGGGCTATGTGTCGACGCCGTACGGACAAACTCCGATGCCCATGACGCCGATGCCCATGACGCCGATGCCCATGACGCCAGTTTCCGGTCAACCGCAGGTGATCTACGCTAACCGGGCCAGTGAATTCGTCTTCACGCAATTCAAGGGGATCAAGGATCTGACCAAGTCTGGACTCAGCGTGGGAGAGAAAAGTGCCTTTTGGCTTTACGAGAAGGTAACAATCGAAAGAAAGAGATATCCTTTTTTTACATACTATTGATGTTGAACATAGTTAATGTGGAGATTTCTTAAAGAATTATCAAGAGAAAACAAAATTAGCATTGATCTTACAATTAGTATCATTCGTAATGTAATATATATGTATATAAATACCATATTATATTTTTTTTTAAATTGTGTTAATGCCCTGATAATAAACGTTTTGTGCAGGTCAGTTCTTGGAGCAAAAGATGGTTCACACATATTTTTTTATTCGTTATTGTGCTTCTATACAGCATCGCTGGAGCGATGATCTTCGTAACGGTTGAGGGCACAAACGAGGAATCTGGTCGCTTCAATATCCGGAAAAGGAGGTAAGCTAGAATTAAAATAAATATAGAATGAAATGCATAATCCCAACAACATAAATAATAATATAATAATTAATACAAGACATTGTTTTTAATGAAAAATCCTGAATACCGATAAAATTAATGTTGATCATGAGTCAGCAAAGAGTTTTCAAGATTTTCATGGACCATTATGCAAGCTTTATTATTTACTTTTTTATTAAAATATAATTATGGGGCGCGTATTTAATTATGCCAAAAAAGGGTGCAACGTATTAAAAGAGATTGTTGAGAATCCTGTAAAAATGTAGGACAATTGAACGGGTCAAGTGAATCTTTTGCAATACAAAAAAATGTCATTCCACACGTGCTAATGATTGGGCGACTTTCCGCACCATAATATCCGGCAGTTAACCGTGTGCGGGAATTTTAATCTGATCTTGATTGGTCCCGTAATATACCAACATGTGCGGGCGCGACAGTTGTTGTGGTTTCAATTCAATCCCGTTGTCGATAATGTTATTCCTGATCCCGCCTAGCCCCTCCACATCAGTTCTGTATAATCGTTCGCCATGCAAACCAGTATTGGATTTCGCGATCGAACGTATAACATTATTTGCAAAACTGCTCGTTTTAATGTTATTATATAACTTTTATATTCCACGAAGCCCTTCGTCGTTTTTCTGGATCGATATCATAAGTTGAAAGCTTATTTTTCAACGACAAACTCAATGCATTAATGGTCCATTTTTTCCTGTAACTTGATAAAAATTCAATAAAAATTATTGTTTTATTTCTGTGAAAAATGCGAACATACATATTCTCCATGTGAAAGCTATTATCTTTCTATTATATTTATCTTTGTGATATTTTTTTAACCCGCGATACATTTGTCACGAAATAATAAATTAAATGTTTACATGACACACTTTCACGATGCATCGCCTGATGGCCCATCACGTCAACGAGTACTATCTCGCATTTTTCTTTGCCCGTCAAATGATTTTCGCCGTAATTTTCTGTTTCTAAAATCGATCGTGACTTTGGTATGAAGGCCAGGTCGGCCGCGAGAAGTCGACAGCTTATCTACAATATAAGAAATAATGGCCTCGCGTGATAGATACAATAAAGACGGTATGTAGCGTGGACAGGGACTGGGGTTAGATATTCGGCAATTGTACATTTATGTGCGCACGATATTAAGAATTAAGATGAAGGAAGGTGGTCAAGAAATCGTTTCTCTTGAGTGAAGGTCAGAATTAATGTTTGTATCTGGTCAGAAGAAATTAGAATAGAGTGAAGCAGTGAAGATACTTTGCTATGATCGCGTGACAGTGAAATATAGGTATTATTCTGTACCTTGTAGCCTAAATTTAATCAAAAATAGTCTAAAGCGTTTGTATGATAGAGAAAATGTATCAATTAGGAAATAATAATACTTTAATATTAATATAATTATAGTGTGCGTATCTCTCGGGTCTCTTTATTTGAGCAAAGAACAAGTCTAGGAAGTTCCTCCTAAAATTAACTCTCGAAATCAAGGAGTGGTTCAGAATGATTCCGTCTTCTCAATGATAATAAAGCGCTATTATGTCAGATTGGAACAGAATCTTCTATTATTGGCTAGACGTGCCTTATTTATTTGATACCTGTTTAATACGAGCATTTTAATTAATATTACTCTGATGGCTTTATATATCGAAAGAAAGTTTTTATCTGGTTTTAATGAGGAAATACGACAAAGTTTATGCCGCCGATTTTTTTGAAAATGTGGGGATAACACATGTCACAATACGAAACAGTCCACAATTTTCATACTCTCTCTTTCTCTCTCTCTCAAAGGTTTTACTATTAATTAAATCAAGTTAGTCATCATCAGCAATTAAATTTATACACGTAAAAAAATAACTTATTCATTATTAAAAATTTATTTAGTAATAAAACTGATAATATAAGTTTTTATAAAATAAATTGCTAAATATTATATCGTAACAAGTAGTCTAAAAAAGATAAAAAGAAAAAATAACATAAATATTTAGCTTAATTAAACGTTTTATTAAACGCGCAAACAATTTGTTTTATAAGGTAAAACGTAAATGTGAAACGTGTGTTTGCCAATTTGTATTTTTATATTTCCTTTCGTGTGTGGTTATAAACTCTTGTAATCATTTCAAGTATTGCAACATATGTAAAACGCATTATTTGAAATAGTATCAAGCTCTTAGCTTCAGTCATCTTAAGTGTCTTATTTGATTGTAGAAACGATACGCTCGAGATGATCCGCGGATTTTGCGACGACTCGGTTTTGGCATCAGATTTAAATCGTTGGAAAGGACGAGCGGCAGACGAGCTAATGGAATACGAAAATGATCTGTATGAGTTTTTCAAACGAGGCTTGACGGACCGCGGTCAAAAACTGTGGACATTCTGGAACGCCGTGTTTTACTGTGGCACAATTTACACGACCATCGGTGAGTAGAATATTTCTAGCATCGTTCGATTTAATCGCTCATTGGCAATTCGCCACTTTAACAATTAACTAGAAATCCTGGTCTTGGCAATTAAAAGATATTTGAAATTTTACAAATATAGTTTGTTAAATTTAATACAAACGATTCTCCAATATCATATTCTTACATGTAACATTGTTAACAATATTATCTCTGTATCGAATAACAAAATTCGTCTCTCCCTCTCTCTCTCTCTCTCTTTCTCTCTTCACGTTTCTCTTCATGTCAAAATATTCTCAATACAACACGTGCACACATATGGGGCTTACGAAATGTATATTTTCTTTGCTGAAAGACAAACATAATCTTGACACTTGCATAAAAAAAGATGGAAGGATGCTATTTGTGTGATATATGCCTCTTGGAAAATAGAGCAATTTTTTTTACGAGACATATCTTCGTACACGTCGAAAACAGGAAAGCCGAGTGGGTCGAGCGTCTTAAGAGATACACGATTATTATGATAATCGCGATTCTGACAAAACATTTTGTGATTATATTTCAACCCGCGTCGTTCCGCTTATAAAAAGCTCGCGGAAGTTATTTTTATTTATTCTCGAATGTCTTGATGAGATCGGGTTTATTTATCTTGCATTGCATTACCGAGCGAATTATCAGATGCACGCAGATAAACTGTGGGAGAAACTTGTGTATTGCACTACGTGTATCAACATGCTGCGTGTGCAGCACGACTGATCTCATCAATCCTAGTGTTCTATTGCTTTATGTATAAATTTATATAGCTTGTATAGAGCTCTGGATAATACCAATGTACATTGATTTGAAGGCGAACCTGTTGGACTTAATCCTTTTGTGTATAAAGATAATATTATTATATCATCAATGACACGTGTTAATAAAAAATGCTCTTTCGCGTAGCAATGTTTTATAAAACTCGAGATAATCATTGCTTTCTTATTTATGACACGAGTAGAATTAATATCTTTATATACTCGTATAAGAGAAAAATTAAATTTTCAACTTTTAATTAATACATATATTACAAACTAAGTTACAAAAAATAAGATAGCAATATAAGACTCGATATATTTTATCTATTTATAAATTATTTATAATTATATGAGCAAAAATAAAATGCAACAAAAAAATGTAATAAAATGTAATAAATTCTCGTAGATTTTTTTTTATGGGAAATTCGCGCTATCGACTAATACGTGACCTAGTTTAGTAGGTACTCTCTGCAATTTTTTTTCTCGCGCGGAAATTGACATATATGCGGGATCCACATATATATCTCACTGATGTTCAACTGCGGGAAATGTTCGTTGACACATTGTTGTTTTACCATGTCAATATTTATCAAAATTCTCTGCATTGTATTTGCATTGAAAATGATATTCCACTAACATTTTGATCACGATGGCGGATGGATTATTTTATGACAAATAAATTGTAAAATAAAGAGTTAAACATAAATATTTTTTTTATATTTTGACTTTGATTTAAATCTTTGCTTTCATTGTAATTATTTCACATATTCTTTAACATTTTTTACGCTGTCGAGAATGTGCTAATAGATTCTTTACAAGTCTAAATTATATGATTTCGTATCATACGAAAGTTTAAAATAACGTAACTTTAGAAAACAGGGAAACTTTATGATTTATGATACACAGATTATTATAGAAACATCGGTTTTTTTCATGTTTTTTTTCGGATGCACAAACGCGTGCATGTACCAATTTATATACGCTCGAATAAACGTATATATCTGCTGGTTGTGCTAAGGTTGTGTTTGAATTGTGAATGCACCAACAAATTAATAAAATTAAAACTAAAAATGAACAATTTCTGTTACGAGAAGAATCGACTCAAAATTCGTCGAAATACCTATGATAGGGAAAAAGTATCGCAATATCTATATGCGTGAGAGCACATCCTTTATATAAATATATAAAATATATTCGCAGACAAGAGAGATATGCGCATATTTTTATTTTAAATTTTGCGACTCGAACATTGCACACATTCGTGCATACAATTTTCTAAACGATGACGTTGTAATGCCCACGCATACTATTTCGAGTTTTGTCATTATATAACGGAAAAGAAGGTGAGTAAGATGATCGTGCAAAGACCAGACGTGTTTTCGAATTCTCGACGGAGACACAAAGAGCGAGAGATGCTCTCTCGTGACGTTTTCTCTCATGCGACCGAATTAAACGCACTTACTCGGCCCACGTTGTGATATCGGGTGGAAAATGCGAGATTATTACCGATTCATTTCACACATCGACAGCTCGATTAGTAATTAATTGATGACATGAATATTTGAACGATGAATGTCGTTATTAGATTTTAATTAAAGCATACGCAACGAAATGATGCCAAAAATTGGTATTTTGAATTGTTTTATACATGCTAATGCATGTCTATAAATTGACGTATCATGTTATCTGCGATATTTTTTTCCGCTTGACAAATAAGAATTAATTTATTGATTTATAACATAAAAACGGAAAATAATTAATTATATACAATTAATCTAATTTCGTGCATTTTTGCGAGATAATAAGTTAAAATGTCAATCTCCGAATGTATACAAATATATTTCAAGATTAATTAAGCTGTATGCACGTTTCACGAAATATCCGGTAACATTTACGGTTTCGTTTTAATTATGATGATAGTTATAAATGAGTGTCGCATAACATTGCTGCAACGACAAAGGCGCGTTGGGAATATACGCGATTGTTTTGCTTCAGTGTAGCAAAGAAGAAAATACGTTTCTGCGAATTATATTTTTAGTCTATAAATTGTCGATCTCGAATCGCTAACGAGATGAGAAAAGATCCGTATAAATGTCTATCGATATTTAATCCAAAATTCTGTTTGAATGTAAATTATTCGATTTATCTTCTTGGAAAGAATTTCGTTCGTTAAAACTTAAACATTTTTCGAGTATATCGTATAATAATCGCTGAACTTTTTCACTTTATTTATTTATATATATATATATGTATGAAAAATCACATATACAGGTTAAAAAAGAAACCATTTAATATTTATATAGTAGATAGGACACACCATACTGAGTAAAAAAACCTTAGTAAACATAAGTCGATAATTAAATCGTTTCTGAGATATAAACATTTTTGTATGTTAGCATCATGATTGACTTACTGGCTTCTACGTGTCGCATGCGATGTGAGAAGAAGATAATCTGTCTTAATCTTTATCTCGATATTTACAGAAGGTGTTCCACATGTCCTCCTTCCATTTCCATACATACTTGGCATCTTCTTCTTACAGAATCTCTCGCGAACTCTCTCGAAAATTCCAGGTCTTTGTCGAATTATTTGACAAGCACGCTGGATTCGGTCACGTAATTCTTCTAAATCATTTTTCGGCGAAGAATACACTATGCTTTTTAAATATTCCAATAAAAAAAGTGTGATCACTGTGTAATCACCAAATCGCAAAGATCCGCAATCGCCGGTTGATAACAACTGACTGATTGTTGGTGAAATCTTCTGTTATGAAGTATGTATGGAAATGAGGACATTCAGAATGCGGTTTATAAACATTGAGGTAAACATCGACACGTAGAAGTCAATCATGATGCTAACATACAAAAATGTTTATATCTCAGAAACGGTTGAGCTTTCAATCTGTGTTTTCAAACTAAGGTTTTTTTACTCAGTATGGTGTGTCTTATCTACTATATAAATATGGAATGGTTTTTTTTTAACACCCTGTATATAGCTACCGTATAAACTACCTTTTCTCATATCTAACTCAATTCAATCATTTTAATACTCTAATGTGAATACATATTTTATAGAAAGATATTATGTCATCTTCAAGAAAGAGAGAGAAAGGGAGAGAGAGAGAGAGAGAGAGAGAGAGAGGAAGAGAAGGAGAGAAAAAGAGATGAGGACATTCTGTTTTTTTTATTTATCAATGCAAATATAAAAAGCGTATTCCTTTTTTGGACTGCTGAGTTTAATTCGAAATTACTATAATTCTTCTTTAACTGTTTTCATCTTGCTTAATTGATTTGCTTGAATTAAATCACAATTATGATAATAATTTAATTATTTTCTAGATTATCATAATTCTTCCTTTCATCGTTGTTTCGTTAATCTGCTCCATACAATTAGACTAAATTACAATCGTAACATAATTCCATTACAATATGCAAGTATGAGCCGTATATGTGTATAGAGAGAATGTATACAATCTACAATATATTTACCATAATTAAATCTAGGTATAAAACATCACATCTTTAAAAAGCTGTATATTATACTATAAGTATAATATTATACAGCTATATTTTCGTGCTTGCTATCTAATCAATTGTTATAATTCTCGTGTTGATCTCTTTGCTTCTTTCTTTTTCAACAAGTGGAACAATTAAATTTTTGATATATTAAAATAATGTTTGATTAATGTTTCTTTCATTTTCAAAAAATTTTCTAGTTTCGAAAAATCTTTTTTTCGTGTCATTTGTATAATCGACGTATTCCCAGCTGATCGTCTCGCAGAACCCCTGATCACAGGGGTCACAAGGTCAGACCACCCACACCACGATTCCGGTGGTGCAGCGCAAACGTCGGGCGGGTTGCGGTGGATGCAGGCGCGGCGTCGCGACGCCAAAGCGACGAATTTCGCGTTGCGCACGGCGCCGTCGCTCGATATCCGCTGCGGCACAGAGCCGGTCATCCGGTTCCGCTGCCGCTGGTAGCGGCAAACATCGCGAGCGTCGCGGTGCCGACGGTGGTGGTGGTGGTGGTGGTGTTGATGGCAGGTGGTGGGAGCAGCCTCCGTTTTATTTCTGTCCCGGTTTCGTCGGGGCCGGTCTCGCGAGCGTGTCGAGTACGTTTTCCTTCGCGAAAATCTCTCTCGCGTACACGAAGAACGTCAACGACAACTACGAAGATTCGCAATGGAGGATAGTTACATGGTACATAGACGTCGCAAGGCGGCCGCCAGAAAGCGCGAGAAGACGCCCGATCCCTCGTCGAGGGGTGCCGCGTCGCGCATGGACACTTCGGATGACGAGGACGAGGAGAGGCGCACCAGAATGGAGAGAATGGCCGAGGAGGCTGAGAAAATGGATCAGCAGCAGAAGGAAAACAGATTGGCGCAGCAGCGACAAGAGGAGACTGCGAAGGGACCAGAGAACCGAGACAAAAATAGGGATGTTCACCAGGAGCAGCGTCCTGTCCGAAGAAAGGACAGAACTGACGCGAGGAAATCTGCGAACGTAGATGACATGATCGCTATACGTGCCGAAGTGGCCGCCAAATCAACGGCGGCTGAGAATAATTCTGGGAAAACTGACGTCGCAGCGACTGATGACAACACGCGGTTGATAAAGCAGACTACCGAAGCAATAAACAAGTTTGACGACGAGAGTACCACGAAGAGAGATGTCATCAAAGCCGAAATTGATCAAGTGGTCAAGGAAAACCTGATCGCCCAGGAAATGTTGGAGACACCGAAGGAAACGAATGGCGAGACCGTCAAACCTGTCGAAGTTCGCAAAGTCGAAAGACGATTTAAAAGAAAGTCGAAGGAACGCGTAGAGAGGTATAGTCGATCAACGGATTCTAGCGATGCGGATGAGAAGAGCGAGTCGAGTCAAAAGAGGACAAAGTCGCCGGAAGCAGCAAGGCCCAGGGCAAAGAAGACGAGTGGAAAAAGTCGTGTCAGCGATCCGGAAATCCAAAAGAGGGATGCCGAAAGACAGAATCGAGAGAAGAAATCATCGAGTCGACAAAAGCTGGAGGACGAGTCTCGGACGAAAGATAACGCCGAGAAACCACGTTCGAAATCTTATAGTCAGACCGAGGAAACGGACGAGGATTTGAAGAGCGTCAAGAAGAACGAGAACTCCTCACAGAGACCTGAAGAACGAATAATCAAGAAATCTTCCATTGAACTGAAGAAGCAGATTATCCCGTTGAACAATGACAGTTTGATCGAGGACTTCGCAAGGGCTCAGAGAGAATACTTGTTGAAGGAGCGCAGTATTCTGGATCCGGACACTACAGATGTCTTTCAGGATGCAGTTGAAACTAGTTTTTTGAGAAGGCGGACGTTCAGTCTGGCGCACACTGAAAGCGAACACAAAGAGATGCAAGATGCAACGGAGTCTTCCGATGCAGCTAAGTCTTCCGATAAGAAGAAATCGTGGTTCTCCTGGATGATCTTCTGGCGTAGAAAACAAGAGGATAATGATGTCGCGGAGGAGAAGATTGAGGACGAACCAAAGCCGACTCCGAAAGTTGAAGAAATTAAAGCGGAAAAGCAAGAAGCTCCGGAAAAAGTTACTCTGTTGGACTTCTTCAGAGCGCTCAAAGATGTTGTCGGCGAATTCAAAGTCTTCGTCGAACAAAATCCACGAGAGACGACGATCATCAGACGGCTACGTAATCGCTGCATAGCCGGATTGCTGCTCGTAATGATCTATTGTGGCCTCGGCGGCTTCATCTTCCGGTTCGTTGAGGGTGCCTTCGAGTCGTTTTACAAATGCGGCGTGAAGCGTGTGAAGAGGGATTTTTTGGATAGTTTATGGAATTACAGCCACAATTTGAGAGAGGATGACTGGAAGAGCATGGCGCGTAAGAAACTGATGGAATTCGAAGAGCAGCTTCATACCGCTCATGAAGCCGGTCTGCACAGTTACAGCGGTCAAAAGAGCTGGAGTTTCTTGAACGCGGTTGCGTACTGTGTCACCGTCATCACCACCATCGGTGAGAAAATATTTTGGGGGAAGAGAAAGAGAGAATAATCTTCCTGAACTGAAGAAGTCGATTCTCTAAGATAGTCTTCTAATATATTTTCCATCATTTCTTTTTTTTTTTTTAATCAAGCTTGAGAGTATTGAAGTAATGCAAGACTGAAAAGAATGTATCTTCATGATGATTTAATCAAAATAAGTTTTCTCGAATTGAAATACACTTTAATACTCTTTTGTTATACCTGTTTTTTTAAATATTTTGTTGCAAAGTGTTTTCTAATATTTTGCAAAGTACAAAAATATTAAGACTATTAAAACTTTCAAAAACTAATAATTTAATTCTTAACTATAAATTAATTATTTATAATTAGTAAAATTATACTTTCCTCTAAGATATAACTATATTTATCCGAGTTTTTTTTTACGAGAGAAGTCGTATTTTAATAGCTAGAAAAAATGAAAAATTTTTTTAATTCATTAAAATAAATTCCGCTATTAGATTGCTATTGTATAATAGCTAACACTGAAAATATATTGATAGTTTAACATATTTCGCGTGCGCGTGGAGAGGGGCATTATGTTAGTGAAATATATTTTGTTGCGACAATAAAGGCACGCAAAGTTAATATACATAGGTATATTTACCTTGCGAAAATTTGCGAATAAGCTTCATGTTCCATTTGACGTAAAACGTTTTATGGTCCGATATTGATTTTCTGCCACATGAATGCAGTGAAATTCTGTTGTTTAGATTCTGATCTAGTGTGTCAAAAGAAACGTTGCAGACATAAAAGCTACATAAACAAAGCCATTTGATTAGTGTCTATTTCGATTATTTCTAGCTAAAATTAATAAAACGAAATATCATTGCATATTATAATAAAATAAAAAGCATTTAAATTAATTAATTAATTCAATACATTTTGTTCAATATTTTATGTTTTATGTTTTAAATTCCGATTTGTTCGAATGGTGCATATGAACCAATACTGTCTAGATTCTAGATCACCTGGTGAGCGCGATAAATTTGGACCAGAGGAAAAGACACGGACTCGTATTATGTAATGCTTACAGTTTTCCGATGAAATAGTAAATTCACAGCTGAATACATCTGAACGGCATGATCGTGTCAATGAGATTGTTCAATTGTATTCAGCCAGGTTGGTTCTTCGATCATGCGATCCAAAGTCATCAAATCTACAAGAAAATAACCGCCGACTTGCTACGTCGCTGAATAATCTAAACATAGATTAATCGTGCGTAAACGAGCCACTTTTGATTCAACAATATAAGAGACCAACGCAAACAAAATAAATTATAATTATTGCGAAAGATTTCATTCCATATATGCGTCTTATAAAATTAAATGTAACACCCCATTGTGTGCATTTTATAATATTAAATAAATATAATCTAAACACATACGCGTGATAAATAAATATTATGTAAATATATATTTTCATACACAATATCGAATTGGACGATTTTTTTCAGAATATGATATAAGGAAAAATAACACATAAATGTCATAATATTATTAATGCATGATATTATACTGTAATAATATATTTGTATTGCTATGATCTAGATAGTTTTTTTTAATTTCAGGATACGGACATATTTCGCCAAGTACAACTGCAGGAAGAGCCATCACGATCGTATACGCTATTTTCGGTATTCCGATGTTTTTAATTATCCTGGCCGACTTCGGTAAGTTATTTACGCGCGGTATAAAGTTCCTGTGGGCATTCGTGAGAAGATTATACTATACTGGTAGCTGTCGCAAGGTTCGTCACACTGGGCCTGTTCAGGTGAGACGATATTCAAGTGCCTCAAAAAAACATTATTAGTCAAGGGAGAAATGAAGTTAATTATCTGGAATCTCTTTTACAATATTAAACTTGACAATTTTTTAAAACTTTTGAAATATTTCACATTTTTAGAATATTATTATTTTTTAAATTTCTTCATTAATTAATCAATTTAGAGTTGATTATTGATTTTATCCTGTCTATTATTCCTGGGAAATCGCAGGAAGTCATGAAGGGCATGCAACTCGTGTACGATCTCGCGAAGTTTCGACGGCCGTCACAGATGAATCCGGAAGAGATCGAGGTGATACAGAGGCAGCAGATGCAACAACAACAGACGGTCCTCAATCTGGACGCCAACGCGTCGGACACGCCGGGAACACCGGCAATGTCAGCATATGCCATCGACGACGAATTTAATCTGCCGATCTCGGTTGCGATCGTCATCCTCCTGGCCTACATCTTCATAGGAGCTACTCTGTACTACATGTGGGAGGAGTGGAGTTTCTTCGAAAGTTTCTACTTCGTCTTCATCTCCATGAGCACTATCGGCTTCGGCGATTACGTGCCAAAGGTGATTATCTCCTGAATGTCAATCAAACCGAACATTCTCCATGACGGCAACATCTCTCTTTGTATAGCGATTTGTAGATGTTTATGATTGATATAAATCAAGAGAGATAAATCATACGAAATAAAGGTATTAATGATAATTAACAGAAATTGTTTGAGTAGGGCATATTACTTAATTAATATTTCATTTAAGTAGTACATGAATAATGATTTATTACTTGCTACGATATTAGTTTGCTTTGCATAAGAATAGCACGATCGCGAATTTTGTTTCATTTGCCCTTAGCGCCCTTTTGAATTTATCGCTTCGAATTTATAATCCCACGATTTTCATCTTGTACAACAAACGATTACTCTAGTGTGTCTTTCTTTCTTTCACGGTGGCGTTCAGATGGTAAGCTTTTCAATATGCAAAAACTTTCTCGAAGAAAAACCGTATATCATCGTACAGACAATGTTTTTCACATGCTTATTTTCTTTTGCAAATCGTTTCGTATTAATGAATTTACAAATCCCATGGAAATCCATGATTCGCAAAATTTAACACAGATTGATTGATTGATTTAGAATCCCATATACATGATGTGTTCGATAGTATACTTGGTGTTTGGTCTGGCGCTCACGTCCATGTGCATCAATGTCGTACAGGTGAGCAAAAGAGTTTTCATAAATTTTTCACATTCCTATCTACCAAAAAAATATATATAAAATTTATACAGAATAATGTTAAAATTATATATTAAATATATTAAACATTATATATATTAAAATATTATTAATATTATTGGGAGACTGAATGCATTATAGTTCTAAAATTTTCTTTTCTGTTTCTTATTTCTAAATAAAACAATTTTCATGTTGGCAAATTTTGATGTTAATTAACATCTGAAAAATATATCGCGAGAAGAATATATATATTTTTAATTAGCAATAATAAATTCAATAGTTGAATTATAGCTAATATAATATTCTTTACATTTAATGCTTTATTCGCGTATATGATTGTTTTGATTTAACAATACAACGATTAAAATTGAAACTATGCTGCTAAACTATGAACCAAGAAAATGGTGTTCATTAAACCGATTGAATTAGCCCGATTGTATCGCTGTCAGGTGATGCTGTCAGACTCATTCAAGCAAGCGAGCCAAAAGATCGGTGCCACGATTGGCTTCGAGGTCGCCGAGGACGACAACTCGGTGAAACCAGCACCGCCACCGCCGATCGAGATCGCGGACGTCCACGTGAGTTTGAAGGAGTCCGAGAGCGACGAAAAGATCGCGCCCAAGGCCAAACAAGAGGACGTCGATCTGTAGATGCATTTCTTTCTCAGAGAAACTCTTACACATCCAGATCGAGTGCTAACTCGTTCGCTCATTTCTTGAAATACGCGTGCGTTTTTCCGGTCTAAAAGAATAATCGTCTGTTGGCTTATATAACGCACGGGATACACAGTAACTATTTCAGCACGCACGCAAAATCAAGCTTTGCGATTCGGGAAATCATCGTCAAACAATCGTCATTCAAGGGGCCGTCTTTACATCTGAGATCTGTACGAAGTTTGACTAATTGTAAGACAACTAATCTTGGAATGTTTGACGTTTTTCAAGATTGAATTTGAGGATGAATGTTTCAGTCAGGTCTAATTAATAGTTCTACTTATTTTCAATAAGCTGAACTACTGTGGAATTCAATATTTTTTTTTGAAGTTCGATTCTGAGAATCTTCAAATTCTTCTGTCGACATAAAGACGGTTCCACATTTTGACTGCATCAGCAGAGAATTTTTTAAAGCATTATACGCTATTACACATTCGTCTATCGTTGAGATTACGTCGAATAAACATGATCTTCTCAAATTGTATATATTTCTGAAACGCGCAAATACCGATAACAACTTTATGAAACTGGAGATCTAATCGTGCCTCTATCAATGCGATCAACGAGTTGCCTGAAGAGATGAAACTCTAAATGATGAACTCCGATAGAAATTTATCTGTAAAACGATGTGCATAATCCAACGAAAGTATCGAAACAAAATTGTCCGAAACGATACGCACAAATATTTAAATGATGTCTCGTCAGGCGAATCTCGTATACTGAATTTATGATAATCTTGGAAAGAAGCTTTAATTACAGAAAATCACACTAATGGTATGATGGAATATCACTTGCTGTCCATATTTTACAATTTGGATATGATTTTAAAAATAGAATAATAATTCTGCTTTATAAAATTTTATTCTAAAAAAAAAATTGAGACTTTAAAAAAAAAATAATTGTACAATTGTAGGTTATATATATATATATAAGATAAAAAGTTTGTCACGTTTTTATATTATTTATCATTATATAGTATTACATATTTCACAATACCATTGGTAGATAGAGCAATTCTTCAATTTACAGTAAATAAAATGTTTGTCATATTGCGCGATATCTCCAGTAGTAGTAATTATTGATACGATAAATTGCGAGAAACTATTTTTCTTAAGATACATACATCGAACAAGAGAAATATCGCCTCTCTGCAGCCGCGCTCTTGCCAAATATATTCGCGGGTCAGAATATATCTCGCGACTTATTTTTCGTAGTCTAGTGTCTATTGACAATAAATATAAGGAAATTCAAGTATTTTGTATATTCTGTAATTCATCATAATGTGATTTCCTTCCTGAGTTGACTTTTATATGTCATGCAAAATATGAAATTTGAGAGACGATCAATGGCCTAACTCCTTTTTCTGCTAGTTTTAATTCTTTTTCTGTAAATTATTCTACGATTTTCTCTTCCGTTGGGATTGAAAGAAAGTTAATTCTTGATAAATTTTTCTTTGTATAAAAACCAAATTTAACTTCACAATTTACGCGGCAGTCGTTAATCCTTTTGCGAGATTAACGGAATCCTATCTATATAATATATATACAAGAAATAAATAAATGTAAAAAATTATATTAAAAAATATGAATGTGGAAACTTATTTCATAAAATTAAGATATTAAAAAAAAATTAAATCAATTTAATATCTAGAAAAATTTAAAGATCTTGAAAGTAATCTTTGATTTTGGAAATTAGAGATTCAAGATTTTATACAATAATTTTCTATCATTTTCTCTCTTATTCTTTTATATTTTTTCTATAATTTTTCTTATAAATGTGTCATTATATGATATCATCGTATAACAATAAAGAAATTAAAGCCTAACGGGAGAGTTCCGATTTCTGCGAAGACAAAACACTCGTGCCTTTTCAAAAATAAAAATAAATTAGTTGATGAATTTTTATGATAGATACGGCAAAGATTCCTGCATATGATAAGGCTTAATCCATAATCAGTTTTGCTTGGCAGGAATATTAATTTCTTAATTCTACGTTAAAAGTGGACGGTTTGGTGATTATATGGTGTTTTGATGATATTACTATTCGTTGAAAATTCACGTAAAAATTAAAAGAATTGAGTGTATAAATTTATCACTGTAATAAAATACTTCATAATATTATTGTAATTATTATTATCGAATTTATCATATTTATTATATATGTTTGTTATGCAGAAGTTTTAATAATATTTAATTTTGATATTTTTTTTCTACTTTCTCTTTTTACATCAATCTTTTTCTTCTAAAAAATATTTTGTACTTTTTAAAAATCGATGGATCATGAATTACAAGGAAAAAAAATTTTTAGTAATATGAAAACAATTTATATAGATTCCTTTTTGTAGATTTTCTTTTGGAAATTTGAATCTACAAGATTTATTTTGCTTTTCGTCGAGAATCGAATACTCAAGCGAGAAGTTGATCGATACGAGCTCGGATATTTTTTTTTGTCGCAACGCCTTTTGTTGGCAATCCTGCATCCATATGGAACATTGCTCTGTTGCCTTTCCAGTGAGGAACTAAGACTAAGATGGCCAAAGGATGACAACATACAGCTATCAACTGGTGCGAACGACTGACATTTCAAGGAGACTGGAGGGAAAATGTCTCACGTACAGTATGTAGACGAGTTAGTCAAGGAGTACTTGCTCTTCAGGGGCTTTAGTCAAACTTTGAAAGCTTTTGATAATGATTTGAAGGCTGAAAAAGAAAAAGGGTTTAGGGTGAGAGTTGTTATGTTTATCTATGTTTTTATACACAAAATATATTACTTTATAAATAGAGATATTCTTACATATTCTATATGCTGTAATATATGGAAGTTGTCAATATCAACAAGATGTTCCATGTTTAATTGAACAGGTAGATAAAATAGTTGATCAATTAATGCAATATGTATACAATTATGATCTGGCGTCGCTGAGGGAATTGTGGGGACACTTGGATACTAGAATGTTTTGTCGATTGGAAAGTCATTTTACACCTGCAATCAGAAAATTGGAGAATGCTGTATTAAAAATGTATTTGGTGAATGCGGCTGTAAATGGCAAGCAAGATAGGATACAGGAATTTTTTACCAAAATGGCACCAGAGCTACAGGGTCACTCAGAATGGAAGGAGTGGTTTGGTATATCTCTTATTCAATTAATGAATTTATAACGTTGCAAGTTTGTAAAATTATAATTTGTACGCTTTGTAATATTACAGCACTTCCTTTTATCAAAAATCCCGAAGACAATCCAACTTACTCCGTTCATTTTAGTAAGCAATGGCACGATACTATGTTGGTATCCTTACATAATTTCCTAGCAACAATTTTTCAAGTAGGTAGAAAGATATTTTATTGCACTGTACACACACACATATCTCTAAATAAAGCTAAATTTGATTTCCTTATTAAATGATAGATCAAATAATAAAGTTAAATGTTTTAAATGCAAGTTATTATTTCAATTAAATACGTTTTTAATCAACGCGAATATTTGATTAATTTATTATTTTCCTGTTATAAAACAAAATAGATAAAATATATTTCAATTATATAGCATAAAATATGATATTAAGAAATTTAATATGTTGTTATCTTAGTGTATGCCACAGCCGACATTACTAACGATAGACGAGGATACAAATAAATTAAAACGATTGCAAGAAGAGAATGAAATATTGAGGCAACGATTGAGTGAATCTGTTAAAATAGAAAACATATCTGATGTGAATCCAGGCTCGGCACCTCAACATCTTCCTATCATGGACGATTTTTATATCATTGCTCAGTATGTTCACATTAGCTGTAAAAACTTTCATAAAAAAAGTATAAATTTTTAACATGATCATTGATATTTAATTAACAGAGAATCGCCGTTACTGGAAAATCCTAAAACATTAAGGAATCTCATAAGGAACATAGGTGGTGGATCCAGTCCAATTTTGAGTAGAAAGCCAGCAATAAACGTAAAAAAGATCGCGGAACCTGAAATGTGCTCGACGAAACGGACAAACACGAAAGGGCGGGTAAATTCGATCAGCAAGTCTGAGGCAGTTGCCAAGAGGAGCATCAGCTGTGATTCAAGATTAAGTAGTTCTAGAAAAAGAGACTCTTCTATGGATACTGCTATCGAGAGGAAAACTAAAGAAAAGTTAGATTCCAGTTATATTCTTTTAAGCCAGGTAAATAATCGCTAATCTCAAGAAATTTCTGTTACTAATTACTTTATAATTGCTTGTATACATAATTTGTGTACTATGTTTACAGGAAGAATATACAGAACACAAGACCTCCATAATCCAATGCAAGAGCAATGCCAGTGGATCATACGTCGCGACGGGCGATGCCGATGGTATTATCAAAGTATGGACGCCGATTCCCTCGCCAAAGTAATAACACGTTCATATAATTTTCTTGATCCGATGCAATGTCGATACGTGATTCTTACTATAGATGCTTTTATTAGGACCGTTACTACGTTCACTTCCGCTACGGTAAATTCCAACAAGGCTATTACTTCGTTAGACTGGATATCGAAGAATGAACGTTACTTTTTGCATGGCGACAATAATGGCTTAATCCAATTGCACGATACTCGAGATTGCAAGACGCTTTGGGATATCCAACACGAGAATTCACGAATACTCACTTTAATCTGTAATCCGACGGAATCGACGTTCGTCTGCTCCGTGTCGGACGGCAGCGAGGGCAAACTACTGCTATACGACATAAAAACGAGGAAGCTCGAGAGAACGTTGCCGCTGGAGCAAAACGTCACCGCTTTATGTTCCACGTTCAATCATAACGGCCAATTACTTATCACGGGATTGTCCAATGGCAATATATTAATACATGATCTGAGGCGAAACGAGATAATAGACAATCTCAACTGCCACTCTAGCCCGATAATCGATATAGAGTTAATTAACGATTTTACAAATATATGCGCGCAAAGCGAGGACGGTAAACTATGCCAAAGAAGCTTGAATCACTCGGGAAAGATCTTGTGGGAGACCAAAATAAAGATCGATAAGAATCCTGTTCATGGGAAGCTATTCACCTTCGATCAAAGTGGTAGTTATATGTTACTCTGCACACAGACTGGAGGAAATATATATAAGGTATGCACATTATTCTATATAAGAGTACAAACATGCTTAATTATATACAATTGTGTAATATAACTTATTCTGACATCTGTCTTACTATAACAGATGCCACCAGGCGCACAAGGAAAGATTTTAGAACTAGGCGGACATAAGGGTACCCTATGTTGCGACTGGTCGACTGCCAATCAATCTGGAACTTGCATAACTGGCGGCGCGGAAGGAAAAGCACGAGTATCGACGCTACTCTCACCATGATATAGGAACAAAATTAGCATCTGTATAAATTCGTAAGACAAATAGTTACTAATGATATTAACGAAAGATCTTGTAGATATATTATTTTACTCAGATTAAGCTCACAAATGGCTGCAAAACAAATAAACATTATATTAGATTTTAAAACATTATATTACGTATATCGCCAAAGCATTGGTAATAAGTATAAAAAGAAATTCAGATATTTTATGGAAAGTACAATGTATCCCGTCTTGAAATAGTTACAAGTATACTCTGTAATATAATAATCATCTTCTATCTTTGAAAAAAAGCAATCAGGGATTATCAAATGTGTAAAATGTACAGAGATTATTATAGGGAAAATCTCTCTCATATAAGTAGTCTCCGAAATTATATCAATTATATGACAATTTTACTCGGTTTTATAATATAAAAAAAGAAAAAAGAAAAAAAAAAGAAAACTAAGACAGAATGTTATATAAAATTATGATTAGAGAAATAAAAGGCATGTACAAAAGATCAAGAAAATGTCAATAAATACAAGTCAATTTTAGAACAGAACGCATTATGCATTTCCCAGAGTTTTTGGCAATTAAATTTGTATAAGATTAATGAATTATGGTATAGACTATTTTACTATGTTATATTCTTTCATTTTTTCATATTTTAAAATGTTATTTTAGCTTCTTTCCTCACCTTTACATTTACAATGAAAAGAGTTTTAAATTCGATCTTCTCATGGACCATCTGTTAAAGGGACCTGTCATATCTAGCTGCGGAGACCAATATCTCCTAAGTGCTTCATTTATCTCTGAAGGAGTAAATGGTTTTGTTACGACATTCTATAAAGAAAAAATAAATAGTATATATTATCTTATGCTAATTATATATTTTTCAACAAATGCAATATCTACCTTGCCATGATAATACGGTTTGTATGTAAATGGATTAACATAATTGAGTCGTTGTCGATCTATGGCATCGCCATGCATTTTAATTTGATCTTGTCGGACTAAGAAAGTGAAATCAATAATTTGAGCAACTGTTTCATATGCAAGATAACTTAAGATTGTGTATGCTTGTTTTGACAAAGTGATATCACCTACAAATTACAAAATATGAAAATTGAAATACCATAATAAAAAATATATAATAATTTTAATCCAAAGATAATACCATCTAAGCCAACCCAATCGCTGAATTTATGACGATTCTTGTTCACAAAGGACACACGACGTGCCTTGCTATATTTTATGTAACGCATTTCATCCATGGACCTTGTCGCGATATCCGCACGAATGCACCTACGTCGCTTAATCTCATCCATAGTGGATGAATTTTCAAGAAGTTCACCTGTGTTGTCAATCTGTTCTAGAAAAGCTTGAAATGGCACTTTCTTCTTGGTATTGTCCAATTGTTCAGAATCTACAATACTTTGTGGAGTATCGTTCATCATAGCTTTTTGAACTGAGCCTCCCAAGTCTTTGAGATCTAAAAAGAAAAGTATTACTCTATAAAAAAAGACAAAAAGGGGGGGGGGATATGCAATGCACGTAATTAGGAAATTCCATTACATATATTTAAACCCACGCACCAAGATATTTCAGAAGACGCTGAAGTTTAATCTTGTCTTTACGCAATAAGAAAATAAAGTCCTCTCCGTTAATGATATTATTCTTCTTCGAACCGGCTCGTCTATCGGCAATTTCGCACGCTCTACCGACAATAGCTCTCATTTGTTGCAGCACAACATCCTCTATAATCTTAGCAGATTCAAACAACGGTTCACTACTATCGCCGAATCCATGCATCATTTGTCGAATATCTAAAATTATTCAAATATATTGAAAATATTTAAATTTGATTTAGTATCTAACCTCACAAATTACTAGAAGCACTCACCCTGAGTGTAATTCAATGTTTCAGTATCTGCGGGCTTTGAAAATGACGCTTCTGCCATTCTCGTTTAATTTTGTTACTTTTTGATCAAATGACAACGATTAATGAGAGACTTTTCTTTCAAAACAATAAACAGCATACTGTCACGTGCATATAAATATTTACACCTAGTGATTTAAAGGTAAAAATAAAAATAGATTGCTAGTGCTGCCACACGCTGCCATTGAGCCATGAATAAAGAAAAAAAAAAAAATATATATATATAGGTGTAGGAGGATGGAAAAGAATATAAATATATATGTGACTTATATAAATATATCAAATGAAAAAAAATAAATAAAAGAAATTGAGATTGAAATGATCAAGAATTTTTATTTTATTTACTGCTATAAATCATTGATCTATTATTTCCCGCAACATCAACATGAGAGCTAGAGAAGTTTTATAATGTTTGTTCACTTATATAAATTCTTACATATAAATTATTTAATGGGCGAAAACGTTCTTTGCAATAGGAAGAATAATGTATTACTTGTAAGTCTTTTATTATTCAGTATGTTCTGCCACAACATGTTCTGGTACAACTTTAGCAACTTTCCGGAATTCTTTGCATAAAGACTTTGGACATTGCATTTGTGTCCAGCTGATTGGTACCATGGCTACGCCTATTTAAAATAAATTGTTATTACAAAAAGGCTGGAAAAGATGTATATTGAATATCTTTACCTTCTTCACTATGTGCTATAACAACTCCTAGCTCATTTTCCGCAGTACTCAATTGATAAGTATGTGCTTCTGTCATTGGCATCTGACAAGAAATATATAGGGAAAAATATAGGGAAAAAAAAGCAGTAACTATAATCTTGATGCGTAAATTATTTTCTAGAATAAATTTAAAGGATACAACTCTTGCAAGAATAATATCTCCAGGTCGATAGCATTTATACATTTCTAGTCTATCTTTGTCAATTGCTCGAACATCTTCTTTTCTTAATATCCCTCTATAAGGTCTCGTCAATACTATGTCACCTATACACTTGATGCTACATTTACAAAATCTCTGATTAACTATAGTGACTACAGCTGTCACAATATCCCCTGGTGCAGGAACGATACTCTGCTCTGTTATACCGTGTACCTCAATTGTACGAGTCTGCAACAACATGCATTTAAAAATATATTTATTCTATCATTTCAAATAGAATGACATCTTTACTTTTCCAAAATACAGAAACTAACTTTTTCGTTTGTTATTAATTTCACAATGCCAGCAAGCTTCGAATAAATATAACCCTGCTGCTCGTATGTCCCAGATCCGGCTATATTAACTTTATCAGATACACATAATCTTTGACCTGTAAAAAATTGATTAAAAAATTATTTAACGTGCTTGCAAAGCTTAAACTACTAAAAATAAATGAGAATAATTACCCGGTACACAAATAAGTTCTTCTTGTTCGTTCATTATTTTATTTTGTTCATATATAATTTATATCGATAATTAAATCTATATTTATAGAAAATATTAATCTGTTGTAAATAATTGTATCAATGATCTATGTGAGAGACATCATGATATATACAAATCGATTTATTGTGTAAAAAAAATTTAATTTAATTTGATAGAAAAAAGGTCTTTCTCTTTCAACCAAAGGTTATGTTAATCATATGTTCTTTCGGACGATATCACTGCTAGGGTATATTCAAAAATCCTATCCGTGAAGTAGAGTAATAGCATTTAATTGACCAATCAGGACAAAGAAATCTTTGCTCCTTTTATCTTGATTGGCCAATTAAAGATTACTGTACCTTACGAGTAAGATTTCCGAACGCACTCCTAAATTGAAGTTGGTTGTGCAAATATCATGTCACGTGACTAACGTAAATAACTCGACGAGGTGACGTCACGATATCGTTTCGATACTTCGAGAATCGCAAGCATTCGATAGAGTTCTACCGACGCGACAAATTGTATACCTCTGCATTTTTCGCGATTGTTATCGTCTAAAAAGTGAATCTCGCGCGGGAAGAATTATCGGGAGTGTTTTATAAAGTGTTCGTTAATGCCTTTGTAATGTAAACACCATACACAACGGCTATTGTATCGCGTATCGACAATCGGAGTTTTTGCGGAGTTGACCGATATTATCTTCGAGTATCTGATCGTCGTCATTTTCGCGCCAAAGTGCATCAGGGTATCAGAAGTACAAAGAATGTATGATGCCATTATTACCAAGTATGTATATCTCGTCGTAATTAATTGCATTAGTTGTACTATTTCAGGTATTAGAAAAACCCGTAGATAATATAATAGATAAATCGAATTCGCTATATTTTCTGATCTCGCAGCATTTTGCGCATCGACGAGATAATGTTAGAGAAGAGGTCATGATTATAATATATACAGAATAATAATTAAATCATAATAAATATATTGAAATATTGGTTCAAAAATGAATTAAAGCATCATATTCGATTTATCACGAGATTATATTAAAGATCGCTAATTTTTTATAATAATTACGCGGTTTGAAAAAAACATTCTCCGTTCACTAGCGTCATCTCGGAAAATCTTATGGAAGTTATTAGTCAACCATAGATGGTAAGTTATCCACTTACAGTTTTATCTGAATAATCGGAATGTTCAATACATCATGAAATTTATAATAAATTATATAAATTATAATATTTTTGTTTTATTATATATGTATTTTATATTTATAAAATTTTGTATTACATTTGCAAATCAAATTTTAAAGATATTAAAGAATAATATCGCGAAAAATTGGATTTAAAATGGACAATCATATTAAACATTTATACTTTTGCAATCAATTAAGTAGTAAATTTTTAATATAGTATTGTTATTTATCGTGCTTTAATTAATGCAAATATTAAAAGATATACACACACAAACATAAAATATGTATCTTTTTATATTTAAAACAGTTTTATTTATATTTATATTTAAATATGTATTATATATATATGTGTGTATTTTTTTAAATACATTTTTTGCATGTATTTTGAAACTAAACGCAATTTCGAAAACTGAACAGTATTATCATGTAATATGATTTTTATGTAAAAATACGATGGCATAAACGAATAATGGTATAAACAATGTTTTCAATTCTCGTAACAACAAATATTGAAAAAATTTCAAATCAACTCTCGCTGATTGTTGTACTCAATATCGAGAACCGTTTTCAGTTTTATCGGCGGCTATGAGTTAATCACCGATAAATGATTAATGCGCGTTCCCGAGAAAATTAAAGCTTCTCGTCGTAAAGCTGCGTGCGGATCGCATCGCGCCGCGAATGCCACGTATCGCGGTGGGGTTTAATAATAAATTTCAACTTAATCAACACGTGGGAAGAAGCTGCTTCGCGAAGCGCGCATCGATGTATCTCGCGGACCTCGTTTCATTACATTGCGAAAGATGAGCCGTTAATATGTGAGAAATCCGGTTTTTAGATGAACGCACAAGATACATATCGAGTGTCCCAAAAAATCAAATGTCTCTTTGATTGCGTATTTTCTTAGCTAATTTAATTTATCGAAGTTTTTTTAACCAAGATATCGAGATATAACAATAGTTAAGTAAGTAATGGTTCCTAAAAGTAGTGATCAAAAATAAAGAGTTTCTCAAATTAAATTTTAAAATAGCAAACACATAATAATAAATAAATAATATTCATTAATTAATTTCGAATGATTTTTGCTTTAGCAAAATTTTTATTTCATGCTTGATTTTGATATGTAAAGTTGAAAGTTGGAATATTTCCTCAATCCTTTGCTAAAAAAAAAAAAATAAATTCTGAATTTATATATATGTACTCATAATGATATCTTTTAAAGAATATTCGGTAATTTTGAAGCACTTTATACACACGATAGCGAGTAATATTTTTATTATCGACATCATTCATCGAAAAAATGCGCGGCTAACAAATTATTTTCGGGCATAAATCAATACTCTATGACGTCCTATTGAAATTTCCAACGATAAGATTAACAGTCATTTTGCATACTTATTAAACTAGCACTACAAATCGTTGAAAATACGTCATTTTTATCGGTGACTCGCTGTTTCCTACGTCTTGAAGTCATTGAAAATTATAACTAACTATATATACATAATTAGACAAGGCCGTTTACTTTTTTCTGTATCAAAAGATAATGACTCTGTCATAGAAATTTGTGCGTGGTTCTTTTCCATAATTCTTTTTCAACGTTCAACGATGAAGCGATCATCGTCCTTCTTTCTCGTACGAGAGATTGTCGTAAATATTAGACGCGCGAATTTTGCATAACGAATTCGGCGGCGATTCGAATGATTGATGAAGTACCATCGAAGAATGCCTTAATCGGCGATCGGTTCTTACTAGGCCTCATTATGAGCGGCCCAGCAGAGTCAGCTGGATCGGCTTTATCTCGGATCTAAGGGAGGACTAGCCTTGTTAGCAAGCTGAACTATGGACTATTACATTTATCTAACTTGATCCACCGAAGTCGGAACACCGTCGTGTCTCGTGGGTTTCTCGGTAAGGCAGTGATGGATACTTCATGGTTAACATCCTGACACCGTCGCACAGTGAACCGAAAGCCGCGTCCTCTTCGCGCCGCATCACGAGGGAAAAACGTGCCTCGCAAACCTAATTTCGGCCCCGGCCCTTCCTTCACGATCGTCAGGACACGACCCGGGGTCCCGAATTTTTCAGGCCGGCCTTTCGTATCTTATCAAGTATCATGTTTTACCGCGCCTTGTAAACCTTCGCTGCTAAAATATGACCCAAACAAAGTTTCTTTATATTAAGAGGGTGTCTATATATTTTTTTCAGAAATAAAAAAAGAATAGAAGAATGTAGAAGTTAAGAATAAATAAGTAAGAATAGAAAATTATAATAATAAATTATAATAATGATGGAGAAATAAAATCTACCGTATAATTTACGAAGGGCTTTGAAAAAATGTCGACATTTATATTGTAAATCATGTATCTTATCTTATCTTATTTCGTCTGGTAATTCAAGTCGCTTTTGGCGATAATAAGACGATAATAGCAACGTCAAGTTTCGCTTTGCTTTCACAATTATAATACATATCACCATTGATCAGTTCAATCTCTATTATCTTATTCTTATTACTACTCTCAAATATATATATAAGGCATAAGGAATTGTTTCGTCGATTTCGAGATCATTACCATTAGATTATGAAATCGCCGCGAGTGGAAGACGACGAAAGACGTCGCGGCATCGAGCCACACGGCGTTGCCGCCCCGAGAGATAAACCCAGAATTATGATGGTGCCCGTTTAAGACAATTAAGGTGAAACCGGTTAGCAACACGTGTTACAACGAAAGTCTTTCCCGGTCGGACTCATAACCCGGCGTCATGTCTTCTAACTAGGACCCGCTTAAGCCACCCTTAAACCGCGGCGGAATTACTAACCGGCTCTCCCTTACATCAACGGGAATGTTGGCGCGACAATCCTTGTACCGGACCAGTTTGCTGACCGATCGGTCAAGTGTTGTCCCGGGCCCGACGAGGCCCGCGGCTTCGTCGGACTTGACAATACTTGCACCGTCCTCGTCGCTCGCGAGATGAAGAGATATAGCTCCACAGCCCCGGCGACTATACGCCGGTTCGACGATGTCATTTGTTACGGCTGTATCAGATGCTCGCACATGCGCGACACGTACGCGGATGCTCGCGAGCGGGCCCAAAATCGCGGCCGCATGACATGCGCCGAACAGGAGGCACCGAATAGGGCCCTGCGGGGAAAGCGAACCGGGTCGCGGCGACTGGTCGTCGGGCTCATTTTCCCCGGGGACGAATACATGAAGGAGCAGGAAGAGAGCGGCGGTAAGATGGAATCTAGATATAAGAGTCCGCTCCGCGATGTTGATCACGTTCCCGACGAATTTGAGAGGACAAAAGGGATCGTAGCGGGACGAGAATTGAGTCGTTTGTGAGTTTTTATAGAGTAAACGATACGCGAATGGACTGCTTAAGACCGGTTGCGTGAGACATGTGATTCTCGAGAGAATCAACACACATCTACCTGATAACTCTTCTCGTGTACTTTTCTAACATTCATAAACGTTAATCGCACGCGAGATTTAATCAATTTATCGTTTTATATAATTAATAAAATATTGTATGTTTGTAAAAATTTACGATATTGTGTGTGTAGTGATGACAAGTTCAATTAATTTGATAATCTCAAAATATATGCCATGAGAAACCGAAATATGCAGCGACGAGAATTCATCAAAAATTAAGTTTTAAGTAGAAAAAAATAGAATGGTCAGGCAATTTTAGCAGTTCTTTATCTATTTGAGATGCGATATCAATTGAATCGGACGGAAGCGTATCGAAGCGTACGGAAGCGAAGCTTCGTTGATATTCAGTGAAAGTCAAAACAATGCTACTATAGTAGCAAGGCAGGATGATCAGGATGATTCGGGAGATTTTTGTGTGGCGCTGCGGAATTTGTCGCGTCACAGGATGACAATCGTAGATACCGCAAAAAGTTTCATTCTGACATTATTAATAGTCGACACGTGATGCGCTTATTCTTCCCAGACGGCAGATGTAAGCCGGATAAAAAGAACGATCATGTGTGGAACGCGACCCTAAGTCGAGTTATGAACATTTTATAATGTATTGTAAAGTTTATTTTGAAGAGAAACATTTTCACAGAGATAGGTGTTAAGCGTGAATGATTGCATGCCTCTTCATATCTTTTAATTTTCACAATTGATACGGAATAGAATATTAATATAAATAAAATTTTGGAAACTTTTTTAAAATCCATTATCTTTTATAAAAATCACACAATATAATATACTATAATTTTATTGTATAGTTACAATAACAAATTAAATAACTGGGTTAATTTGATTTTCAAAATAATATATGCGGGAAAAGTTTTCAAAATTTCGCAACAACATTTCCATTAGTTTCATGGAATTTTTTTCTAATTCTATTGTTTCTCTTCTTTTAATTTTCACAATGAGCCGTCCTATTTCTTTCCGGCGGATCGCCACGTTCGGTCGGTTTAACATCTTAATTCGCGAAAACATTTTATTGCTCACGGCAACGGAATGAGCAAGACGAATTGCTGCCGATTTGCATTTAAGCGGTAGATAAAGTATACCCGGGAGCAAATTAATTTGTCGTTTTATTCTCTTTGTGAACGCGATCGTATCGAGCGCGAGGTGGCTAAGCTCACGAGAACACGACGTATGTATGTATATGCATATTCGTGCGCGACTTAATTCCTGTCCACTTTTGCAACTGATCGAATTGTCTAACCGACAATTATGCTCAAGCGCTTAATTTATCAAAAAGCCTCCACATTATCCATCTCTTTTAGTCATCAATCTTCTCTCGAGATATTTCTTTTAAAACGAAGATTAATGTCAAATACAAAAATCAAAAAGAGAGAAAGAGAGAGATTTTCCTCTAACATAATATTTTACAAATTATAACAATTTAAAAAACAGGGTTAAAAAAAAGTTGAATTTCTCCGGTCTATTTATTGATCCAATAATATTATTAACGAGTCGCAAGACAATTCTATCATATCTATTCGATGATATGCATAAGAATAAAAAAGCGACGTAAATTTAATATATTTCTATCTTTCCTTGGGTACTTTATTATGAGCAGAGCTCCCGCGTTATTTCGAGATTATTTAGGCGGATCGGTATTTAGGGTCAATTACGTATTTACGTGGTTGTGATGTGTGAAAATGACTATGGGAATCGAACGTTATCATCACCGTGAACGGATGTGTATGTGAATCTCTAGCTTCGCAATTGCGACATAGATATAGTATGCGCGCGCGCGTATTAGGCGCGGATTTTTTCTTCGGGATATCCGGTTGGCAGATCATTACAAGTATCCATGCACCAGGATGACGTTTAATCAGCACGGTGCAGTTACTCGTATACTCGCGTGATTGCGCTGAAAACCGATGTGCTGAAATAACGTGCAATTATGTAATAATGTAGAATGAAGAATCGCGAGATGTGATTAGCTCGAGAGATTTTTTGTCAGTGATAATGGCAATAAGTAATTTGAGTCTCAGGAAACTTTATCGATAAGAATGACGTCATTAGTTGGAAAAACTTCTCTTAATATTATAATTATAAATATATATCTTCATCAGCTTAAAATAAAACGTGAATAGTGTTTGGAAAAAATTGTTAAAAAACTAAGTTAAAGTATTTAATTAAAATATAATTATTCCCGAATTGTTCTATAATTAAATGACAGATGACCCGTAATATAAAATTTTATTTACTGTGGACCAGTTTTTATCATAAAGATCTGTGGTGTGTATATTTGCCGAGAAATCTCTCTGCGTTCTTTTGATCCGTCAATGATGGGATAGCAACGCTAGTAATTGAGATATGCATTATTCATCGCGGTCGGGATGCCGAAAAAAAGATAGAATCAGATAGGCGTAGTCGAAAACATGCCGTCATCGTGGAATCAATTCGAGAGTCAATTCGACGACGTCCGTACGAGAGACAATCGTTTGTTCGAATGGCCGTTCGAATGACCTGGATAGATTCACACCTGTGCGCGTGGGTGTCATTCTTATCTCAGGACGGACTGTCACATTTATTGTGACGTTAAGTTTGATCCGTTCACCGATGATAAGAATTTCTGTAATAACAAAGAAAGGGAGAGAGAGAGAGAGAGAGAGAGAGAGAGGAAAAAAGAGGAAGACAGCGATTACTTTATATAAATTTTTATCGATTAAATTCTTATCGATTCACGTCTAGATCTTCCGTTTCAATTGAGAAAACAAATATTTTAAAAGAGTAATCTGTAATATATCTAAATAAATCTAATAAAATATATCTAAACAGAGCTTTATCTGTTTTGTCGACGAAAAAGTCACAATTAATTATAGCAGCAATTGTAATTTAATAGACATAATCGCGAGATATGTTGTCGATAACGAAGCGAGCATGCACTTCTGACACGTTAATATTTCACTATTCGCGACCGAGTCCGTCTGCCATCCCGTTCTTTCATTCCGCGTGTGTCTCAATGTAATTATATTTGACTTGTATGATTATAGCACGTGCACACATTATTATTTCGGCCTGAATTATTCATGCCGCTCGGTTGTGCCAGAGAGAAGAGTTCGCGCACATCGCGGCCGAAATTGAAGTCCGGATCGTATATCGCGCGATCTATCAAGATGAGCATTAATCCCCGTCGATATCGTTGTTTATTATTATTATTAGTGTTCCCCCCCCTCCCTACCTCATCCCACCCCTTTCCCAATCTTTCGCTGTCTGATATATCTTTTTTTTTTTCTGTCCTTTTGTCTTCTCTTGGCGCGTCGTTCGCGGGAGACGATGCGGCGCGTCCCAGGTAAGAGGATCGTCGATCTCGATCTCGTTGGGGACACGCCTCGATCCTCAACCCCTGTTGTCTCGCATCGCGATATCTCGCTTTTTGACGTTTCGACATTTTTCGCTATCTGAAATCGAGTGTTATTTCGGCTCGTTGAATTTGAAAGGGCTACCAAAAATTTCATGAAGAGTGAAATAAAATGTCGCACATATGTAGCTCAATCTTAAAATATATTTTACACTAATATAAATATTAGATTTTTTAAATTAAAACAGCTTCAGATAAAAAAAAAAAGTTTTGTATACAAGTTATTTAATTAGTTACTTTACATATTTAGTCTGCCCATTATTCGGTTTTTCGTTCTAATACTTGCAATATCAATCCTTTCCCGTTTTCCCCCTTTTTCCTCTTGATTTGACAAGCAGACAGAAGGAAGGGAAGAGAAACAGTTTGAACGAGGCTTGTTGTACATTCGAGTCGAGAGATCCATCACGCGACCATCTAGCCTTGTAATCATATGGTTCTCTAATACCGCGAGAGGCGAAACGTTAGCGACGTTTAGGGTAGCGAACAACGATACTGACGGTAATTAACTTTAATTAAAGACGCTGCGGTTAAAGAATCCTTCTAAATTCATAATCAACGCCCTCTCATTTAACCCCGGGAGGCCGCCTGACCCTGTATAGTTCTCATATAGCTCTTCCTTCTCAGTTTTTTTCCTTTCACAACAGTAACGTACTTATCGTTTGACTATTTTATATATTTATTTTGTATTTCTAAAAAATGGCTGATAAGAAGTAGTTCAGTCACGTCTTATCTAATTTTAAATTATGCTAAAATTTGATAAAATATTTCATCAATTATTTTATATTGTTAACTATTACAATCATGGAATATAGTTAGTTTCTAGCATTATTTATAAGATTTATAAAAAAGATGTTTTCTTTTGTCTCTTTATATATATTATATAATCAATTTGCCGTATAATTTATTATACGGAATTTATGGGATTAATTTCCGCCGCGACGTATCAAGGGCCACGTTGTGGATTTACGTTCCTGGTGTCCGATCGCTTCAGAGTAGCTTCATTCAGACGATATATTAGAGCCACAGGACCGAGCTCTAGTCGAGAAACTATTTTGACATGTTGATTATACCGTGGACTCTCTAACACGGGACCGGGTCCCACCCTCTTTCCCCAGAAGGCAATAGAAAAACGAAATTCCTACAATGCTTAGGGGCCCCCTAATTCCGATGGAGACTCCACTAAATATTTCGACCGTGCGCGCGTTATAATGATCTTCGTAATATGTTCGTCTAACCATAAGATCAGGAAAAGAGGGAGGAGAAAAAAGAGGGAAAGGAGAGAATAATCGCAGGTGGAAGTCTCTTTCGTGTTAAACGCAAGGTGCTCTCGGACATCCTAATTTTTCTGGATAGCCCCGCTTTTAGAAAACGTGTATCGCTTATTCATTCAATCCTTAAAATCTGATAAATCTTGGTAATTATGAGACAAATTTTTAACACGATTTAAATAATAAAATCTCAAATTTTTTAAGAATTTATATATCTCCAGTTATTAGTTTGAGTTTATATATCTCTAATTTTCTAGTTGATGTATCTCTAATTTTGATATCATAATTTTTTAGCGGTAAACGAGGCGGAAAATATTCCTGATCGCGGGCTTAAAAATGCGAATATATTTTATTTTTGCGATTTAAGAATCTGGTCATTCTAGTTAAACTTCTCGATCATTTTTTTATACTCTGCAAATTATATATATTACATGTTATTCATTTTAAAGTATCGCGTTTTTTCTTTTTCTTCGGTAGAGAATATGATCGAGATTTCTTTATGTATGTATATTTTCGACCTTATGCTCGCGATGAAAAGAATTGCGATATTTACGTTGATAGGTCCTCTATGATGAATGCCAGCGTGCGATTCTACTAGAACATTATCAATAGCATCTTCAGCAGCTATTCTAACCCGAGTCCGATCGCGCAAGTCATTCTATTCGGATCTTTTCGCGATAGTTACTGTAGACGAGGAAAGGCTGGATTATAAAATATATTTTGAAATGTCCTCGATATATCCTAAATAAAAAAAAATAAGATTAAAGGTTTTACGTTTCAGACTGGTTAATCGGGAAGATCGTAGAACAATTACAAGTAATAAATTAAATATATACCCATATGTATAATGTCCTATCAAAAAAAGAAAAATTTGATAGTGTGTATCATATAAAGATTAATGTAATATATCAATAATATAAAATAAATATAAATTAATATAATATATCAGCAATTTGAAATGCCTTGACAATTATATAAAAGTTTTAATTACAATATTTAATAGAGAGAGGCATATTTCATTTTCGATATATATCTACTACTAATTATCATCAATCGATTTATTTGAGAAAAGAATTCTAATGGGATCTAAGCTGAAATTACGTTCAATCAAGATTTCAACTCAGTGCGATGATTGAGATGAGAAACTCATCACTAAGCACTTATGCTGTGTTACGTGCATAACGATTTTGAACTGATGGCAAAGAATTGCGTCTGTCTAACAATAAATGTGCTTAGCAGAATATTGCAAATATTATATAACAGGATGTAATTTAATCTACATTACACCTGGGTGGTTCAATAATTTTGCTTTTTGTAATATGATTTCTAACTCTTGCATTCAAATCATTTACATGATACATCAAAAAATGCTCGACAAAATATTCTTCACAAGCTTATATTTCCCATTGAAATTACATAAGAAGTATCATTTATAGATAAATTTTAATTTCGATTCACGATGAATCCATTTAGATTGGACTATTTTTTTCCAATTTGCCGTTGCATTATTTATTAATGCAGAACGGATTTCGGGATATCTATAATGACAATGATATTCGTATCCGTGTAGTGTGCAAATATCGCGATATAATTTCCTCGACCGAGATCTTTCGATCCCCCAATTGACGTCGCAGTCTAAATAGCAGATGCTGCCGCAATAGGAGCTTGGCGATACACGCAGAAATCCGACGGGACATCGGCAGTCACGCCCCGCGGCTTTAAACTGTTGGTAGATGTAGGAGCGGTTTGTTTTAGACACGGGTCTAATGCACGAGCAACCTGTAATCATCGCCGGGAGAATGGGTCGGATCGGATATATATCACGGCAAACGAAACGGAATCGGATCGTCCACCTCGCAGCGACGTTTCGACCAGGAATACCTTTCGCCCTCGGGCTTTTAAAATGGTATGTGTTCCTCTCGGAGAAAACGAGCGCGAGTTTCTATTACGTTATTTTACTGCGCTCTGATTTTTTTTTATATAGATAAAGGTATGTAAAACGAGAGAGAGGCATGTATAGAGATGTGTAAAATTTGACTTTTCGAAATTTGAAAAAATCTAATGAGACATTTAATATTCTTAATCCAAAAATTAATTTTCTCAGATTAATGTTAGACGCGTAATAATGTAACATTAGAAACAAAAATTTGAATTAATATAATTCGCACGAAATTATATTTCGATGCTGTAAACACACGAAACTGACAATTGGTGTAACTTTGTATATCGACAACATCGAAAATTACATGAATTCACCATGATTGTTTTTTTTTAAACGTCCATGCATGTTTCCGCGAAAGTGTCCGCGTTTCGGAGCCAGCCAATTCGTGTTGGACAAAGGGAGAGATCGTTGAGCGAATTATACTTTCGGCTACTTTGGTTCTACCTGCCTGCGATTCACGAAACGATCGGCTATTCATTAATGACCTGTCATTAAGCACTTCGTGGGTGATTATCCGCGGTTCTTCGGAAGTCTCGCGCTCAAATCTCCCAATACGGGGGTTCCCGGTTCGTCCGTTTCTCTTCCCGTCTACGGAGGGACCTTGACATTTAGGGGGTACAGTGGCCCGTGGCTCCCGCGAGTCTTCTCTTCGAATTCCCTATGTCCAGGCAATCGAGCTGCCTCTTTCGCACAAACAAAATGGTTTACGACATGATTCGTCAACCGTTTTGGATATTTTCGTGACTAAACCCAGGCGTTTCTTCCGAGACAAAATCGCCCGATCATCGCGTGGTCTCTTTTACGTTCCTGTTCGCATCTTGGAACTTTATGACGACCGTCGTTCACGGAATCGCTATTGCGCAAGCTAACGATCGCTTTTTATGAAGTTCTCAACGCAAATTATATTTATTATTATTTGAAAAAAGAAGAAATTTCTTTCTCTTAAACTACTATTAATCGTTGCAAAAAAATTAATTATCGTTTAAATTAATTGTAAAAGAGGAAGTTATATGAGGAATAAAATCATATATATGTACTTGCTGTAAATTGTTATATTTGGTAAAGAGAGAGAAAAAGAGATACATTTTTAAAATAAAATTAAATACACAGACAAATCTTTTTCTCGTGATAAATTGTGTAGTTTTGTTCGTAATTAAAATAATCGACCAAAGGAGAAATCGTTAATAACGACTAGCAAGAAAATCTCAATTCTCTCAAAGACACGCGAGATCGCGAGATAAAATGTTTTAGGTGGTATCTAAAAACGACGTTGCTTTTATTTAGTACGTAATTAAAATACGGAGATTCAAAACTTGCGAGCAACAACAGTCGGCAACGAGCGAATAAAGATCGGACCTATTCCATCGGCGAGCATGAAACCTCTGTCGATGGTTCTTTGATAACAGTCAAACACGAATAGCACTTGAGAGACGTTCGTGCCCGCCGCGCACGTACTAATCGTCGAAACTCCATGCCAGCTGTCTACGGAACTATTAATTTATTCTTGAGGGAAAGAGAGAATTGCTAATTCATACCCCGCGAAGTGAATCCTGAATCCGCGTTTGAGATGCGTATTATCCAGCTAAGGCCAATTATTCCGTGCTGTCATCGATCACGAAGATTTTCGGAAAAACATTCGACGCTTGGCGAGCTCTTTATATCGAGATTATAAAAACAATTTCGAATCATGGGAGTGTATTTTGCAAACTCTTTTCGGAAATATTAAACTTTTTTATTATTGGCATATTTAATTAATTTCTTTGAATTAGATCCTTGGAAGCAAATTTTGAGATGTCCGTATCCCTCAAATTTTTAATTTAAAAAATTTTTCTGTATAAAAATAAAAATCTAGTATTCGCAGAGACAGAGAGTATTTTTTTAAAATCTGGATATTTTTTAAACAGTAATACATTAAACAATAAGAAGGTCGCCAAAGTTGAAAAATTGCGCTCTGTTGATGGACCAATCCACGATTGGAAAAAAATCGTGCGCCGGCGAATTGATCTCTGCGTCCCTGGCAATCGTCGAAACTCCATGCCCCAGCTGTTATCCGGAGAAACTATTAATTTATTCTCTGCCGAGTGAGTCCTAAGTACGGTGTAAACGCGCTCGGAGGTATGAGATATGCGGTGTATAAGTACCGATCGGCCGATTCGATACACGTTCGAGAGGCGCACGAGATGGACGAGGAAAAGATGCGACAAGAGAGAAGGAGAGCCGGTAAAGCCGAAGAGGCGCGTTGTGTAGGTTGATTGCAGGGTGCCGCGCGGTGTTTGCTTTATAAATCGTGCTTTGAACTACGAGAGAATGAGAGGAAAGGATGCTACGTTCGAAACGAGCGATCCTTAAAGCAGGCGACTAAAGTAAAAGAAAGAGAGAGAAAGAAGAAAAAGGGGATTGTGCGATTGATATCGTTCTGAAATTGGGTTATGATTTATCGAATTTTCGGGACCAGTTCCGAGAGTGCCCGATTGAATATCGCGCTCCGTACAAGAGGCCCTAAATAAAGAGTATTTTATTATTACAAACCATTGGGTGCACACACTACGAGCATTGGATCATACGCGAAAATCGAGATAAAACCGTGATCTCGTTGGAATGTTGAAGAATGGAATTATATAGATGTGTGGATAAAAAATCAGTCTCTGGAAAATAGACTTCTGTGTATGTGAATTTTGATGAGAAAAGAATATGCGTTAACGATTACAATTTATACAGAAAACAATTATAATTTACGATTAGTTCAGATTTCGACATGATTTTTCTTATTTCATGACTTAAGCTTTTGAATTCTCAGAGCAATTATATCACTAATCCTTAACTAGAATTATTTCATTCAATCAGAATTGACGCAAGTCTCATACATCATATATCACATGTATATTAATAATTAAGATTACTTGCAAATCCAATTATGAGTTTTTTCGAATCAAATGCACACAATTCCAATAATGAATGCATTTGATTGAAATTAAAGTATCAAAGTATCAAAGTATCAAAGTATTAGATGACAAAAAATATCTAGTAAAATATCAAAAATGTCACAGATTGACGTCATGCATCTTTTATATGCGTACCACAAATAGTGAGAAATACAGATCGAAAAACATCTATTAGACATCAGTAGATATCTATTAGACGTTTATAGACGTCTGAAAATTTTTCCATTAAATATCACACATTTTCAAAATATAGCTCCCCTGAAAAATATCATACGTACAACTTGGCATTTGTCTCGTTTTCTTAAAAATCTTTTTTAAAACAATCGCTCATTTTAATCCTGATATATAATACATCCTCGCGCGCATAACTATTACTATAATGATAAAATTTCTTCGAAGTTCCCTTCTGATACCTGCCGTCTTATATTTACTTCGTAAAAATGCATCGACGTAGTAAGTCTATCAGATCCACGGAAACGGGCGGGTCAAAGTTTTTTTCTCGCTATTAGTTTGATATCGGCGCGGTCCTGTTTCCACTCCGATACTTAGGTAATAACCTGGTAATGACGGGCTCTCCGTTCTCGAACGTATTACTTTTTACTCGCTTATCGCCGCGTGTGCGCGCGGAGAGAGTACCAGAACAAACACTCCTGCGTGGAAGATGATGATGATGATGATGACCACGATAATGATTATAATGATCGTAACGATAATGAGCGGTTTCGCGCAACTAGCTCACTAACTTGCAATACCTGTGTATGCTTGTGTTTGTATGTAAATAAACATTTATTTTTCAATGCATGGTGAAAATATTGTTGATAACGTTTTTTCCATTGAATATATCATCTCATTGAGGGATAAGATCAAGTAAAATTTAGAGTGCATAGAATAATAAATATAAAAGTTTTTCAATTTTCAAATCTAAATTATAATCTAAACAATTTGTTTGCGTTGGACAACAATTTTATATAGTATTAATCTCATTAAATAATTTTATTAAATAGGTTTATGTCTGATCCCTTCAGAAGTGAATTGCTCGTAGCATTTTTTTTTTTTTTATAATTTATGTCGCATCGTTTATATTAAAATGTTTATATCGAGAATCGATTACACAGCCAAGATTTCGATCCCACGAAAATCTCTGGTCTTTCCGGTTGACTGCCACTGGTCTGCGAAGTACCGCCCCCTTGTTTGAGAAACTAAGAGACGAGACATGCCTGCACGAGTGCCTTCTCCTCTCGTTCCTTTCCTCTCGTTACTGCATCGTTCTTCTTCTTCTTCTTCTCTCTCATTTTCTTCGTTCTCTCTCATTTTCTTCGTTCTCTCTTTCCCCTTTCGCTTTGGAGGATGGGATTCATACGCTTCCTCCGTTCCTTCTTCGTGTCACGCTCCTCTTTCTCCCGCTTCTCTATGGTGTTCCACTTCTCTCGCTCGCACTCAACCCCCTCGACCACCTTCCACCTCGTCGATGGAAGGTGTGCTGGTTCGCGAGATGGCCAGTAGTTAGCACTCTATTACACATGGTTACCTATCATCAGAGCACGCCAACCACACGATTTGCTCCCCGAACCCCATGGATATTCATGGGCCGTAAGTAACGTGCTTCGTGGTCATCATGCGGATACGAGTGAGGGATATCGGCGACACGAATATCGGTTCGGGATAATCGATCGCAGGCGGTGAAAGTATCAACAGCTCACGATATCTAGATCGTATGATATATATTCAAGCATATTCTAGCATATGTGAGATATTCTTCACTAAAGAAAAAAAAATTAAAATATAAAAAGTTTATATTTTTTCTTGAAACTTTATAATATTTTGCCAATTTTTAAATTGACTTTAATGGAATGTAAGCAACCTTAATTTATATTAAATATAATTAAATAAGTATTATTACATAATTGACTGTAAGAGTGCTCTCATTAGCCTAATTTCTTTTATATCTGCGGTATTTGCGAGGTATATTCGTTATCTCTTGAGTTCGCGGACGGAATAATTAAAGCTTATCAAGAGGTAACGCCGAGCGCATCAAGAAGGTATTTGCTCAAATTGCCGCATAATTGCTCCGTTGGATATGTTATGGTTATAATATAAATATAGGCTGTTAGATATAATGGCTCTCTGTCTAATTAAAAATGATTATATAGTACCATAGATGGAAGGGAATAAAAATATGACGGAATCTATTTGAATTATGATTAAAATTACAAATTATACGGAAGCGGAACGGCCGAGTCGACGAGCTTACCCGATGCCGATGAGACGTTTTATCTCGAAAATTAAGCTAATTGCGAGTGTAATTAACACCGCCGAGTGACGTAACATTCCGCGCCGCTCTTGACCGCAGCTTATGGATATTCATGAGCAATAAGCAACGTGAAGGATGTTGTTCTTCTAAGATCCATGCCGCGCTCTTTAATGTAACGCCGCGGACTTAATTGAAATTCTGGGCAATGCGATAATTATCCACGGATATTTACATAAACTCGAAAAATCCATTCCTGTAACATGTAATAAACTTCGAGGGCAAAATCAGTGTAATCCGTAAAAGAAACGCGTTATTTAATATGAGTCGACAAAGATATATTTATCGTGATAATTTACGATTACAAATTTCCTGCAGAAATATTCCATAAACTTTATATAAAACTGTACAGCTGTCACATACATAAGCGGTAAATCTCAAGATTTGTAAAAAGAATAATAAAATATCAGAATAATGGCACAACACAAGTTTTGTTAAATCACAGAATTTTATGTTGAATAAAATTTGTAAGTGCAAAAATTTTTTTAATATATAAAAAAGGTTTTAGGATTTTCTTAGCGCAGTTTCACGTTATAATGTGATTATTATAATAATCATAATTATAATTATAATTAAATTTCACACTGTCATCTCTTACATATTAAAATGGATTTTCATCTCGCGTTCTTCGTGAAATCCCCGGAGCGATTCTCGTTTCAAAGAAGATCGCCTGTCTTCTCACGATCGGCCCGTTTTAAACCTTGGGCTTCCGCTTTCTCGGACGCGCGAGCTCGCCGCGTTTTGACGGGGCGCGCAGAAAAATCGAGTGCGAACACGGCCGATCAATTTGCCCTAAAGAGCCGTTAATTTTCGATGCACTCCCACTATCCACTTCGTGCCCGTCGACGAAAATTATATCCGTGCCGGCGATGCGCACGAGAAGCGCGGGGGGAGGAGCTCTGTTCTTCCGAGGGGCCCCGAGAAAAGGGCCCGCGGCGCACATAATAAGGCCGATCGGGCCTCTTTAATGAGGCATAATGGCCCCGGCAAGTATGCGTAATCACCGATGATGGCCTCGAACATGATTCCACCGCGTTTTCCAACCACCCGGCTCGTCTCCCTGCGCATCTTCGGTGCATCTCCCTGTCGATGCGACCGCGATCCCGCACATCCATACACGGTGCGCGACGCGTACATTGTATAAAATAATAAGCATCATCACGCGACACACGCCGCATGTATAATAGATTGTTGCGTTGCCACGACCGTTAAAACGGTTACGATTTTCTCGACTTTAAAGCGCGTGTGTGGTATATACGTATATTTCCTTTTTCTTTTTTTTTTTTTTTACCGTAATTGTATAGTGTCGTAAACGCGAAATGGCTGATTATCATAATGGGTCTTATAAGCGTCCGCCGGTGGCTTCTTGCGTATCAACGTAAAATTGCGTTTCGCCATAAACGGTCGGGCTCGACTTTTTACGCGAATCGCAGCACCTGCAGTTTTCGTTGCGAGATTTTTTCTTACAACCACTCAAAAAAGTGGTATTGCAACTACAGCAAAAATTTTCTGGGTGCGCAAAATTAACTGAGGTACATAAATGATTAGCAAATACTGTGATATCGCATATGTTTCGCATTTAATCAATCTAAGTGACAGAGACAGAATTTATATCTGAACTGTTTGTGAAATTTAGAAAGAATGTTTTTCTGTGGCGCCTATCCATGTTAAGGCCAATCATACTTGTTATACAGTTTTGCTGTGGTACACAGAAAAAATTAGCGGCAAGAAACAAATGAATATATAATCCTCACGTCTAACATATTTGTATAACGCGCTCAATCTATCTAGCTCTTTTAAACAATTTCTCTCAATTTTTCGATGCTGCAGTTATAATTGGCAGTTATATTTCTCATAAAGATCGTTCTAGCTGTAGTATCGAAACTCATATTTATCCAATGCAGTGATTAACATTTGGCAATGGGACCTAAATTTTCTAGAAGATATTATTAGAATATTGCTGCTATAAATTCTATATGTAACAGACAATATTCTAACAGATACAAAAAATAGCGATAAATTTTTGTTGTGACACCTAGAAATCTACCTAAATCAGCAAGACATTTTTTTGAGTGACGAAATAGAGTCTTCGCCGCGTTCATCCTTTTAATAATTGCACCCGCGTTGTAGTTCGGTCAATCTTTCGGGCAGTTTGTCGCGCGGTCACTTAAATTTATATTTACTTACCGAGTCAAAACGCAGCCCTTCGTTTATATGCCCTCTTCTGCCCATCCTTCCTCCACCCCGAGCGTTTTAAGCTTGCGAATCAATTTAATCGAGCCTCGTCGGTCGTTCCAAGAAAATCATAGGTGCCGGCCGGTTATTTAAGATACGGGGACGAATCGTCAGTGGTTCTCAGCCTTATTGAAATTCCGTCTGCGCATTCACCTTGCTATAGCGTACTAGTTACTATCGCTCTGAATTCTTTATACGACGATCTATATATCGAAGCTTTCGCATCTGAACATTTTGATTTAAATTTTATACTTTTTTCACAGAGTGTGAAAATATTCATTTTCTATGAAATTATATTTATAAACTGATACAAAATGCTGCACTAAATTACAAATTAATAAATTATTATTAAATAAATCAATAATTTTCCTATTAGCCAAAGTAAATTTATTTTATGTATATTAATATTATTATTATATATTATGTTAATGTAAAAATCTTTACTTTTCTCAATATATTACAGCTCTTTGAATTAGTATTAGTAGAGTGTGAAATAATCTTGATGTGTGTCTTGAAAGGTAATAAAGTATCGATAGAGAAGCTTGAGGAACATCGCGATCAATCACGCATTTATATCGATCTATTGAGTTACGATCCTAAAAAACGAGAGCGGATCTCGAAAAATTTGCCGATCCTGCACATCGTACCTGCGGGTAGAAACCCCCTTAAGTGCCGCATCTGAGATTTCTTATTAAGGACGATTAGCCTGAAAGTGGGCAGATCAAGTGGATGCACGTATAGCGGGGCCTCGCCTATATAAGTGGACGGTAATTGAATGTCAGCGTAACCTCGGTACCCCGGGATAGCTTTTATTCCCCGGGACGAAAGTACAGCCGTGCGTTAGCAGGATCATTGGATACCGCTATCCTCACATAAGTCTGTGAAGGGGTCGTGACTTCCCGCAAAAATTCCGTCCATTAACTAAGCGCCTTTTAAGGTATAAGAAAAAGAAAAAAGTGCTATTTTTAATATCCTGCCAAGAGTGGTATAGCTATAAAAATAAAATTAGGTTGAAGTCTATTCGACATACATTTTATAGCAAATATAAAATGAAGTTTAATCTTAACATTTTTCTATTTAATATGAGAGCGTAAATAAAATTTAATTTTTTACGTCCTTTGAAACTTTTCCAATCACGATTTATATTGCATAATATATTTAATGGATATTCAATTAATTGATGAAACCCGTCTTTTCTCCGAACGCGAAATTGAATACAGGCATGAATACGATCCAATGTATAATACAAGCTTAAGAAAACCGAAGGTTTTTTATGTTTGCACGTAGAGCTCGCTCACCTTTCTCACAGCCCGAGAAAAAAAAAAAAGATGAGAGCGA
>NW_021851539.1:267491-282912 GCF_003651465.1 Formica exsecta | reverse complement strand
GACGCTCTTGGAGTTTCTTTGGGGCGAGTCAACGGTTCCCGACGGCGTTTCATTATGCCGACATTACAAGCTTATTATAATTGCGTCGGACGCGCGCGATATGTACAATGTACAAAATACGCGGGTCCGGGCCAGTCACGAGACGACGGGGGCCCCCGGTAGACGTCTCAAGACGTTTACAAAAAGCTTTTCACGGCCGGGCCGGCCGTTGCACGGCGAATAAATGGCCTGATTAAGCACGCCATTTTGCCTGTAATGCAATCCTTAAGCACATGCCGAGAGAAAGAGGGAGAGAATCCATTCGTCCCGCGCCACCATTGTGCCCTCGCGTACATAACGCCTTCGGTCAATCATGCGGCTGGATTAGTCCCGCTCCCCTTTTTATATGCTCGATTACATTCGATTCTTTCGCATAACAGATGAAACGCGCGCGAACGCACGGGGAGAGAAGCCGCGCATCCTGGGAAATTAATCTTTTTTAAGCGACTTTAACGTGCCTTTATCTCGCCGAGTTCTCCGACCGGTTTGCATAATTGTTGATAATGTCGTGATTTGCGAGCAATGTGAAACTTATTTTGAAAAAAAGGCCGCCAGTTTTTAAAACTCATCACACAATTAAATTTTGTCAAATCTTATCAAATCTCTCTTAAATGGCATCAGTGTATAATTACTGATAAGCAATAGTTTCAGTAAAAATATAGCAGTGAAAATAGTGAAATCTCATTGAGAAAAATCAGTTTGTAATAGTAACTGATTCCTCAGTGAAATTTTCCACTGACATATCCACTGAAACATAAGATGCAAACGAAGGAGCAAAGTGTGAGTATTTTCACTTAAAATCAGTGAAGACTTGTCACTTTTTCAGATTTAGTTAAGAATTAAAAGAGAATATTTTACTTATTATTTTGTCTTTATCATCACTTTCCACACTTTTCAATTGTTCTAAATAAGATTCAGTCTATTAATTTATATATAATCGGATCTCTCTATAAATATTAAATATTTATAATTTTTTCAACGACTCTAAAGCTATCAATAAATGGCTTTATTGTCCCACATGCGCGTTTCTGAAATGTGTAAATCTCAATTGTACTTATTCGCGAAATATCAGAACCTCGATTCTTTCGCACGTAACGTTCTTTACGTAACGTACAAACGAAAAATTGAATCTCTCCGTTTGTTTGCGACGCGAGAAAACGCGGCGCCAATAAAGGGGTCAATTTCAATCGGTCGTGGAATACTTCGATCGGACAGAAAACGCGCGGATAAAAGAAATCCATTGTTGATCTGGGGCTATCAAACAATGGCACACACAATACCGACACAATCGCCAATTGTACAGTGGCCGTTATTTCTCTTTTTTTTCTAGATCACTCCTTTGCCTTTCACCCTGACAATGGTGGTCTAACGATTCTTACTAGTTAACGGAAAATATCAACGGATTTGTCGAGCAGTTTCTGCGATTTTTTTTTTCGTGTAATCCTAGATACTGGTTTTTTTTTTTAAAAAGAGTCATGTTTTTTATATTTGTAAACGAATTTTTTTTTCTCCTCAGTAACGGTTTTTCGATGGTAGAAGAAAGAAAACTGAATCAAACCAAAAATTGCTTAAAAACTTTGATATTTTATAAAAAAATGTCTTAGAATCTTGGAGCTATTGAGAGACACATACATATATATATATATATATAGACTTACACGTGCCACGATTCTATTTATAAGAAAGGGATAAAAGAGAGGGTTGAAAGAAAAAGTACAATGGATTGAATGTTCAGTTATGGGAGCATAAAAGTTTTTCCTTATTTTTTAATTTTCCATTCAGGAATAGAAAGAAGAGATATATTGAGATATTATGTGAGATAGACAATAATTCATCAATACACTAATTCTATCATCATGCATCTATTTATCTAATAATATTGCACTATTATTAGCAAAATGGTAATCAACATCTACATATGTATAACGATGAGATACCAGAATGTGCCATGCTCTCTCTCTCTCTCTCTAATCTAATATCAATCAAAATTCTTCCAAAAACTGTTTTTCTTCTTATCAATAATCTCTATGCTAACGAAATACCATCATCGATAACTAATATTCCCAGCCGCTTCAAGAGATGCGAACAGCTTCAATTCTGGTATAAAGAGGTTAACGGGAGGAGAGAAAATCTCGCGATCGCGGGGAAAACGACGATGGGAGAATGGCTAAGAGGAGGAGGAAGAGAAGAAGAAGAAGAAGAAGAAGAAGCAGAAGGAGAAGATAGAGGAGATCGAGGGGGCTCTAGAGAGAAAATAAGAAAACGACGAGTCGTTGAAACGGGCGTGCTCGGGCAGCTCGCGCATTGGTGCACCGTTGTGCACGATGTGTGCACAGTCGCCATGCTGAATACCCCCACTTTTGCTTCACGTGTGGAGCACCTACACACATGCTGCTCCTGCTGTCGCGGCCACACGCGCCGTCTTCGGTAGGGCGAGAAATCGAGCCTCACGAGCTCCGCCATGGGGGTCGGTGTTGTACGTGACGAGGGGACGAAGAGGAGAGAGAAAACGAAAAAAAAAAAAAAAAATTTGTACAAGGACTTAAGGGTTGGATGCAATTTCAGAAAGCCAACTCGCGCTATGCAGCCTCCTCTAATTGAAGTGACCCTCACCATGGTTTTATTCTTTAACGATTTGAATTACTATTGTAACGTATTCTCAAAATTAAAAAAAAAAAAAGTATTTTTTGTGTGGAACTGTGATTTTACTGTATTTTTCTGTGATGATTAAAAATGTGCTCGAATATAATGGATGATTTTACAGAGTTGGATCGATCGAAAAATTTGCAAGAAATTAATTTCTTTATACGATTTTCTTCTTCCTCCTTCTCTCTTTTATGTAGTACTAATAATAATTAAAAAATACGTACACAGATTATATTTCACCTAAGGCATGCAGCGAGACGCGCTACTAAATTAATATGATTGAAAGTATAATGACGCAAATCGTCAATCTAGAGCGTCTACATTTGTGCGCGTTGTAAATGCCGATTCGATATCATTCAAACATATGTAACATTAAAAGTTAATCGATTATTGCTGGCGAGATGAGGGCCCCGTGATTGAGTACCTCCAATCTCACGCGATATGGCGTTTACCGAGCGTCTCCGATCCATCGTCCTTTGATATGTCGATTGATTCGTTCTAACTCTGATTAGTAGTAGCGATTTAGCACGGAATTTATTGTCGCTGATAGACCTCGCTCCATCGTCATAATGGAATATTTCTTCTTATAACATATCGATATCGATTTGTCAGGGAATGCAATTTGCACGTACTACGTCATACACCTTTAATAACAATATTCAGCGTTTTAAAACTGCGTGACATTAACTGACAGATAGTTATATTTAAAACGAAATATTTCTACAGAAACTGTGTTCTTTTGCTACAAGATTTGCCGCATCCATCTGACGATAGATAGCTTATTAAATTCAAATGTCCATCTTTTAGCGAAAAATTTGATAATTACATATGTCTATTTCAAGATTTCAAATTTCTATTGAAATAAAAAAAAAACTCTTGCTTGAATTCAACCGAGCCTTTAAGAATGAACGGAAGATTATTATACGATATTTATTAATTACTTATAGTAGAAGGGAATGGTCACTATAAAAAAATGAATATTTTATATAAACGCCAATCAATGTATTTATAGCATGCGCTCGTTGTAATATTCGTCCTCATTTTTAACATGATTTCGAGACTAACATTGATTACAAGCGATAGTTAAACGTCATCCAAAAAATAAACGTCAATTATGAAATATTCGTTCAGTTGACAGCAGATATCCACGAGTGCTTTCAATACCGTGACAAGAGCGTCAATTGGCGCCGTCGGCTGACGTCTTAATTGCACAATTACGTCTATCAAATTATATGGCGATATCGTTTTACCGTTAGGCCCTCCATTAATTGTAGTATCACACAGATATTTGATCTTTACCGATCATAGCTGCCAATCGATTCGAAATGTCGAGATTTGAAAGGTTCTGCGCGAGATCGCGTGTTCTTTCTTTAACGAGGCGATCATCTTTTCATTCGATGATCTTTTCATCTGATTTTTGTATGGTATTTAATTCAATAGCTAGTTTTTACTGACCGCAATCTCTGGAACGAATCTATTTAAAAATTAATAGAAAGTTAAATTCCAAGCTCACAATTTGAAAAAGGCTTTTAATTCGCTCGCAATTTATTAAAATATCATGAAATTTTTTTCCACATTAAAGTTAAAAAAAGACCGTGAATCTAATAGAGAAACTTCAATATTTAAGATAGGGTTACCATGAGTTTCTTCGTAAATTTCTTTCTCTTTGGTTTCTTTTTTCTTGTTTCATGTTTACTGGATATTCCCTGAAGTCCCTTCGTTATAATATCCTTGTTTAATAAAGCCTATACACAATGTTAAAATTAAATCCATTCCGTCCTATATTACTTAACGTGTAATCCATTTTCGAAACAATAATTTATCTTACTTTTAAGGGTTATTTTTATGAGTTAAATCGTGTGTCTTATGTTTAAGAGTTAAGGGTTAAACTTTAAAACGCTTGCGGTGAAACAAGTTGTCATTAAGGCAGATGTGCAACCATAGCGGAAAGACACGCTTGCAACTCTTTTAGTCATTGTTTATCCTCATGCACAGATGTTTTAAGAAGCGTAACATTCTATACAAAGAATATAAAGGCGGAAAATAATTATATACAATGAAAAAAAAATTCTTTCTTCTGAGATCATTTTGACTTCTTTAGAATTTTTTTTTTTTTGTAATCTGCCATCTCTCCAAGGAGAGATTTCATTACTCTCTAACAGAGAGAAAAGAGAGAAGAAACACACGAAATCCGTACAATCTACAAACGAATGCTCCTCTTTCGTTCCTCCCGCGGGAAGGAGAAGGAAAAGAAAGAGAGAGAAAGGTGAGTCGCGGTGCGGGTAACGGGAGGAGAGAGGTCCGCGAGTGGGAGCGAGAGCCAGACGTATTAATTAAACGACTCATTTTCATCGCACGATAAAAACGCGAGTTTAACGCCCATCGCCGACTAATATGTCGCCCCACTGCAGCTTCTACATACCTCGCAAGAACTGACAACCCGTTGCTGGTCCCGCACCGTGGTAGAATCGACCAATCGGATATCAAGCTTGAAGGTGCACGCCTAGCATCGCCGAGCACGTCGAGCAACACCGAGCAACATCGAGAAACGCCCATCTTCATGGTCGATTTTCTGGTCCCCCACTATATGCGCAAAACTCGCTTCCACGTGGGAGAGGGTGTTCAACGATGGTGGGATCTGGATCCCCACTACGGCGAGCGTACGGTTTAGCTCGTAATTTGCTCAAACACTAGCAGGCTCTCGCGCCAGAAACATCCGTCAGAGCTGGTGCTCGGTTCTCGAGAGCTAGATTTCACAAAACGCGCGACGTGTGTTCTTATTTTGAGACTTTACGGCGTCCTTGTCTCGGTTTTTTTTCTTGCCGTCAACGAGGTCAGGTCGATGGAGAGTGTCAGACGTGACGTACGAGTGAGTGCTGTGAGACTCCAGTCAGTGCGACGGCGTTCGTGATTACAACGAGGTCGCATTGGTTAAGTTACGCGTTGTATAATCCTTTCAATTGGTACACCTTGACGTTGACGTTGGTGAAAAGAGGCTCAATACTTCAATATACCACAATATACTCAATATACCAAGTAATAAACAAGAGTGTATATAGTGAAGGATGGCACAAGCTCATATATATTCGTAGCAATCATCTATCCGTGGTAGAATCACAATAATTTAATGTAAAGTTTTAGCGATATCTATATTTCTAATATCACATCTATGTCATTCTATATTTCTAATATCAAGATGCAAATATAACGCGCTGAATCTGATTGTGTCCGTATACATGTAGCAGTGTATATATTGATAACAAATAATTTGACGACAAATAATTTTTTCCAAGAGATGGAATGTCACAAAAATATGAAATATAATGAACATTCAGCATTATAATTATAACACTTGATGGATAATTAAAAATATAAAGAAAGCATCACATGCAACATTTAACATATAATACTATGTTTATGGAAAATGCTAGGAAGGTTTATTCTAAAGTGAAAGTGATTTAGAGACATTGGGACGACGAGTTAGTGGATTAATCGTCTTAGTGATGCGTGAACGGAGTGTTGAATCTTGACTGTCAGTTGCAAGTGATTACCGAGACCATCGGTATCAATAGATGTTATAAAAGCAACCTCATCATTGTGATTGAGGGAAAATGATCAGAGAATATTCCGAGTTCTGAAGAATCTTCATTTTTTAAGAAACAATCAAGAGATATACTCTAGGAACTGGTACAACACGAAAAGACATTGTCGTGAATGCTTCTCGGTAGAACGAGAAATTGTGTGTTGCAGTGATGAATTGACAATGTTTATCCAAAGTAAATACATTCGGAAGTCTCTCCTTATTCATTAAATTACTTCATCATCTCAACTTAATAAAGATACTGTGTATTCTTTTATATATATCGCTATATTATATATAGCATGTTCTTGGACAATTTAGAACAATAATAATAGGCGTTTAATCAATCAGTGTATCATCGACGGAGATCATTCGATCGAGATAGACGGTTTCGAGGTGGCCGCGACGATGCGGCGGTTCTAATTCGGACGAATTCAGGAAACGCAGACGTGTCACGTTGGTTCCGGCACAGTGGGTTGTCCACCAAAGAAGCGTACGATAATCGTACGATGATGCCGCTCGCGCCGACGCCAATCGTCCCGGTGCCGTCAAAGCCGAAGATCGGCTTCAGCATCGACTCGATCGTCGGCGGCGGCGGACAGGGTGACCGTGAGGCGGACCGCCTGGACCGGCTAGAGCGAAATCGAGGGCTACTCGAAATCGTCGAACGCGACGATGGCAGCCCGATGGAGATAGTCGAGGGCTCGTCATCGCCGCGGGCGCGCCGGATGGCCGCAAGATCACCCGGTGTTCATTCCGAGGGCTCAGACCGGCCCGTCTCCAGAAGTTCCTCCGTCGAGTCGTATCCGAACTCGCGACGGACGCCGTCGCATGCAACCGGAGGCGGTGGGGGTGGTGGCGGCGGTGGTCACCATCACCATCATCATGGTACCAATCATCTCGGCCATCCACATCCGCATCATCATCACAATCTGTCGACGCATCTGGACTTCCGTGACCTCCGGACGACCGTACACAGTCACAGCGATGCCTCCAGCCCGAACAACAGTCCTAGCCCGCCGCATAGGATATCGCACGGGGATTCACCGGTCGGTACGCATCCCCAACCACCCCCCGGAGTGGTCAGGCCTAGCCCCAACTACCTCGCGCCGCCGCCCAGCGCCGCGACTGCCGCCGCCGTGGCTGCTGAGCAGCTGAAGTCTTTGTACGGTTTACCCGGCCACGGTCCAGCGAACCCGCAGACCGGCCAGAACGAGTATCACACGCAGCAGCTGGCCCTGGCCGCGAATTTGGCTGCGGCCCAGCACTTCCAGGCGGCAAATCTCGCGGTGGCGCTCCAGGCGCATCACGGCGCATCACCTCATGCACCCCCGCACGGACCCTATCCGCACGGTGGTGCCCCCGGCGGGCCTCATCCACCGCCTCATCCCCATCAACCACCCAGAGATAGCTACCCCCTGTATCCTTGGTTGCTCTCAAGGCACGGAAGAATCTTTCCTCACAGATTTCCTGGAGGTACGTGTCCTTCATGCTCGAACGTTTATTTAGTGGTTTAAAAGAAAATTCCGTATACTCTTCAAGATGTTTTAAGAACCAACGTTAGTATTACATGTCAGATCAAAGAGAGATTATAACTTGTTACGAGTTTAGTCAAGCATTTTATATATATATTGTATGATTTACATTGCATTAGCAGAAATTAAGTTTCGTTATTGTGATATATTTTTACTTGGAATTACATTTTTCTCGGATTTTCATTCGCAATTCACTAGGATTTACACGCGTTGACGTTAACGAGAGTTAAGCATTATGAGTTTGAAATCGTTGAAAATATTTATTTAACTGAATAGGAAAAGAAACGTGCTATTTCGAGAAAATAATGTTTTACGTTTGACAGCTAAAATCAGCCTTGAATAAAACCAAATTGAGCAAAAACAGCTTACGAAATTAACGAAATTTAAGACACTTACTTAACCTTGCTTTAATTATGTTTATTACACTGAATGGAAAGCTAACGATAAGTTTTTATACGCCAAAGATATTTTGGGAACAATTTTGTAAAGATATTATTACAGTTACGTCGGGTTATCACATAGTAAATTATCTGTGTGAAAATCTTTTTTTGTGGCGCCTATTGTGAGAAGAGGGAACCCCAGAAAAACTCCATGAGCATTACTCTTCTAGAATCCTCTTCATATATACCCTGCCATAGAAGGGACCTGCCGTTAAGAGCTTCGGGTCTTACATCCACTCATCTATACGCTTTAGATGAAAGTTTGAACTTCATCCGTCTTTTCGGACATGTGCGTGAAAATTATTCTCGCTATCGCAAATTATGAGAGTGAGCGTAGAAAATATAACAATATACGTAACGAAACGCAATTTGTTTCTAAGAATGTAGTTTAGAATTTCTCTATTCTAACACACACTCTCCCTCTATATATATATAATAACATAAAATATTATTTAACTATTATTTTTTGTGTTAAACATCAATTATACCGAGCTCATAGAAAGTTTGATTCGTAATTAAAAATAATTAAAATAAAAATAATTATTACGATAACATAAAATTATTTACCAATTAAAACATCCTGATTTTTTTAATTGCACGAGATATACGGGATCGAAGCAAAAAATAAATCGATATTTTGCTACTTTAAATATGAAACTGTAAATCTTAAAAATTATCGATTTATCTCACTGTTCCAAATACGTTATATAGCTTTTATTATTGTTTACGTTAATTTATCGATATTCTTGTAGTGCAAGTTCAATAATTCACATTTGCATTTCCTGTGATATGTCAAAGGACATCGACACAAAACACATGTATTTTTTACCGTATGTTATTGGGTTGACGTAAATGCTATTAATTGTTAGGAGCTGAATGAATCAATCCATCGAGAGAGCGCGATTATGCATCCAATTCTCGATAGTAATAATTATTCCTATCCGGTATCGCGTTACGCAACTATTTCGTAATTAGGATTTTGTAATGTTGTTGTCCCGCGGTACGCCACGGGTGCGCGCGCGGTACGTCAAGCCGAGCAAAACAAGTGTCATCCGTATCTCGGCGTCGTAATTAATTTATTTGCCTGCGTTGATACCGTTTCAATCCAATTACGCACTTATCGTACTATTAATGGGAAACACAGAAGAAATATATCGTTGCTCCCGAGAGATCTCCTCTCCTCGCAACGTCCCGCTCGACTCCCCGCAGTTCAGTCGCGATTCCGTTCGCGCCAAGTTGAAACACGCATGCACAACTTTATGATGGATGACGCCGTTTATTGGTTACGGCGAGATAGCGATTTCTGTCGTCCAATATGTATTATTGAACAAATCTGAAGTACCTCGAGGAGAGACATTTAATGTTTATGACGTGAAGGAAAACGACATTGATGCGAAATTAATTTATGTTTATATAATATATATTTTATACAGTTTTTTTCTTTTTTCTATTTCACTTTAATACGAGCTATTATTTCAATTCTAAATAATGTTAGCTTGAGGATAAATTGTGATTTTATAAACAGTTTTTTATAACGCTGGAACAGGCTTTATTAAACGCCTCAAACTTATACAAACGCTATACATGCGCTGTAATGTATAAGATGATGTATGTTGTATGTGTGTGTGTATAACATGATGTACAAGATTTCTGACGATGAAATTTTTCAACATGAAGTGGTTGAAGCCAAAGTTCGAGGAAATACAAAGGCTGTCCGCTAAAAAAATCCTCGAAAAAGAAGTATACAAAACAAATAAATATCTTAAACAGATTTAAAAAACCTACAAAAGACAACCGAAAAATATAAAAAATACCTGCGACAAACAGAAAGTTAATTCGTTGAAAGAGATCAATCGTGAAAATATAGAGGATAACAATCAAATCAAAATTTAACAAATCAGCAACAGAATTGTTTGGTCGAACTTTCTCCAAAATACCTACGTGCGAAAAATGTTGTTCGATAATTATGCAAATCTCATTTAGAATTGCTTATGGGATTGGTCAGGCTTACAGAAATGGGACAAACTAAAGAAAATAGAGCATTTTTGGCAAGTAGAGAAAAGACGATTATTACATAAGTTTCCAGCAATCGGCACATATACAGAATGAAATGTGCCACCCGGTAGAAAAATATATGCGCAAAGATGCCGCGAAACTAGTTTCAGCTGAAAAAAAAGTTCTCCAACGAATGCTATATTAGCCTTGATATCTGGAATATTTTTCCGCATATTTCTTTCTTCTTTTCAAGCGATAATGATATGAACAATACAAGGACAGTAATTTGATTAAAGATGTCGTAATTGTCTTAGCATTTTGTGCACTGACAAAAATAACAATAATAAATTGTAATTATGAGTGTAAGAAAGAAAAAGAAACATTATTTCATATTTTCCGAAAATCAGTAAAAATTATTCATGCTATTTGTGTGTGTGTAAACAGCAATCAACAAAAAATTTTATTTCGATTTTCGGGAAGTATCTGGTAAAAGTATTCAGAAAATTAAACGATCACGAGACAGCAATATCTCAAAATATTTTATACATTGGCTTCTTTGCTTTGTAACGATTATTTATCTCGAAGCATTGACCCGATAACGCAATAAAGTTACGTATGCGATATATTACCAAGAATATCTCGCATACTGGAAATTGTGTGAGATTTCGCGCGCCGATCGCGTTTCAATGCAACAAGAGCACCGGAGCAATGTGGTCGATCGGAGGTTCAGTCACGTAAAGAAGGGGCAGCCGCTTATCTAGCAATTAGTCGGTATCAGTAATTACGGTTGAGAAGAGCGAGAGATTCTCCCTTCCCCATCGCTATTTCGTTCGCACACGCGCAAGTACGTCTAAACACACGTGCAAGTACATGTTTGCACGCGCGGAATCAAGAAACCGTCTCGATAAGAGTAAGTCTTATTTTCGATTATTTTCTCTAACCTATTTCACCTCAGTCCTGCCTGCCAACATCCTTAAAGGCTCTTAATGGGCGCAAGGAGAACTTCCTCCTCGCTGCATCGCCTCTCTACGTTGACGGACATTACCGCAACAGTTAATTACCTGAGGCCTGTTTTGCTTCGCTTCTGCACAACACCGGTTGTTAGATCTGATATCGATATATTAAAATCTTGCAAAATCATTTTTATTTTATAAATTAAATACGGAAGTTGTGTATATATATAAAAATAGAATCATTAATTGCGCTTATATAATTTACTGCTGAGATAAACTCTCAAAAACATTTTTAGAATCAATATTGGGTGTTATCGTAATTTTGCGTTATCGTATTTATCTCATTTTTCCAAGATTCATTTTTTTTTCAATGCAAGATATCACTTTACAACATTTGAAAATACGATGATAAATTAAAAAAAATATTTATCTTATAAATTTTTTCTAAAAGATTTCAGATAATTCACACTTAATTTGCGTTTATTTTAAATTTCCGTTTTACTCAATTAATAGCTAAATGCGACAGAGAATATTTCGTTATCGATGCCGGCAAGTATGTATTATCATTCCAATTACATCCGAGATCTTTCAGATAACAGATAGCCTCTCATTCTTGAGAAGAGTTTAGTCATCGATGCGAAGACAATGCTATGTCTATCGACACGTTCAAGTCAACAATGAAATGAAATTGCAAATTTGTTTGAGTAATATTCTAAATTGCTAAATACCGTTTGATAAAAATGATAAAAGTGCAAAAGTGGGAGCCTCATCTATCATCGCAATAATACGTAGTCGCGAAGGAAGCGTTATTCGTACGAGGAAAATTTACGTTCGGGTTTTTTCCTCATCGGTATATAACGGCAGCATGCTTGCTCGTCGTCCTGCGAGGAAATTGTTCGCTTTTTCACGCGTGTCGTTACTTTGATTGCATTTCCATCCTTTTACCAACACTAATTATACAACCGATGGCAAATTGCGCTCCCTCGTGTTCGCTTTGGACAATTCGATTCGCTGGATGTCTTAATAATTATCCTTCGTGGCATCAAGTAACCATCACGATCGCGGTGGCCCTAATTGCCTGTAATGAAGATCCACAGACTCGGGAAAGACGCGGATATTGTGAATATGTATAGATCTGTGCGTGTTGATATGCCGCTAAAAAATTACGCTCGCATCGATAACATTAACGGAAAATTGGTATTAGCGGCAAAGGAGCCACTCTCGACGCGAGGCTATTCCCGAGATTGATCTTCAAGACTTGTTAAGTAATCTGTGTTTTTTTTTTTTGCAAGGGATATAAAAGAGGCAACTTGTGCTTGTAATACGCGCGAGAAAAGTGGAAAGTTGCTCTCGTAACGAAGAAACCTTCGCGGAAAGGACGCGTGCATACCTGGACTTGTCATTATGGTTGATAGTGTTATACAATTTCGTATCCGTGCAAGCGCGGATAATTGAAACGATATATACGTATTAATACATCAAAGAACGATAATTGAATGAATGCGATGAGAAATTTCAAACGAACGTTTTATTTCATTCCTACAGAATATATAATTTTATAATGCAAACGTTAAATATTACACAATTCGTGTATTGCATGAGACATGATATGGTTTTTTTCTATAAAATCTATGGACAATACTAAATAAATTTTTTAAAATTATACATGTAGATATTTAGTAAACTTACATTAAGATTTCTTTTTTCGGAAACACGTGCAAGTTGGTGAATCTAATTATTTTGGATATTTTTATTCCTAATATTGTTTGTTTTTAAGAATATATAAAGAATCTATTCCGAAGAATGTATAAATTGATTTTTCAAGTATGTTACATAACAAAAACAATATTTCCGTATACTTTCACAAGGCACAATGGCAAATTAATCAGCACATTAAAATGACATTTATCTGTGGAACGAAATATCCAGACAATAGCCAATAAATAGCGTGCTCTCTATTTCTTTCTTTCCTCGATTTACGGGCATCATTTCAGATTCCTGCCGCGTTTCTGCCATTCTCTCTTAAGTTATAACTTGGTTTTTCAAAGAATGTCATTGTTTATGATCGAGAAACCGACCTTTTCGATTTTTTGCGATTTTTTATGAAGTTTTTTATCCAATTATTTCGTCACACGGAGCATCGCAGCGTTAACTTGGTCCATCAATCGCGTTATTGCATCGATAGGTTCTCTGTTCCGTCAAGAGAATAAGAGTATTCTAAGCAATGCTATCTCGAGTTTAAAACTTACATTTGAATGTCCTCGCATAATGGTAATCATTTTTTGCACGTCGATGCTTCGTGCTCGATTTTTCATGCGAAACTGCGATTATGAATGCGCATCTGATCGATCTATTTGTGCATTGCGTATCTCTCAATGAAAGTGCGTACAAGTACGTAAACAAAACACCGGTGATTGCATATTTCTTGTGACTACCGGCATTTGCGATCTCATACTATTAAATTATATTTTAACGCGAGTGAATAGATTTTTAATAATTAAATGAATTTTTTGCGCTGTCAAACTTGATAGGTGGAACTGTTTTGGATTATATACGAATAACTTGAGATATATATAACTAAAAAAAATTTTTTTTTTTTAAATTTTAATTAATGTAATAATTCGTAAGCTGCGATAATATGATTACATGTATCGAGCATGTATTTTTTTACTTGTAGATATCGAACAGAATTTCAACAAAGATAACCGAGAATACTTTGCAACGCTCACTCCACAGGAGCAAATCTTTTACTCGTTTGCAAAACACATTAACTAGCGTCATTTTCATTTTTGCAACTTTGAATGTTATCGCGAAGGTGGGACTAATGCAAGCGACAAGATAACTTGTGAGTGTGTGCTCTTGAGCGTTAAATAATAATATAGATTCTCTACGATTGGCTCTCTCTCGATTCCGTGCATTTCTTATGAACATTTCTGCTAACGAGCCTTAACCAATGATTAGTTCTCCTCGCGGAAACGCGATACTATTGTCAACAATTGCCCTCGGCCGTTGATTTCTCGCGCACCTTTCGTGATTTTGCGCCCGTCGCGCGAGAAATTGCTGATATCCGGTATCAGGGAGGCGAACACTCGGTACGCGCTGATGCCGTGTAATTAAATAGTAATCATTCACTTACCGTTTCTCGTTGCTGTGCGTACCCTCGGAATCCGAGGTCGACTGATTTTGGGTAACCGCCCAAGCGGAATTTTCTAATCCGTTTGCCACTTTAGTCCTCTCGGATCTGAGTGTTTATACCTGAAAAAGATTTGAGTTTCATCAGTGGTTTATATGACTATATTAATTTAGGAATATCTTTCTGAAATTTTTAACCAAATCAGTTTGCTAATTTAAATTATCTTCTTCACGGAGAAAATAAAAAATGGTGTTAAATTATTTAAATTACAATTCTCAGGACAACAAATCTTGTAAAAAAATTTGTTTATTAAGATACACAATATTTTATGTTAATAAGAGTAAGTAAAAAAGAGATTTTAATAGGCAAGTGTTTAGAAGATTGATAAGATTCTATATTTTTCAAGACTTTCGTAAAAACACAAGATAAATGCCATTAAATTACTAAAATGATTTTAATGTTCGCGAATTAGGTCATGAGAAAAAGCTGGCTGATTTAATTGATTTAATTCATGACTAATTATAATCGCGACTTGAATAGAAAATATTGCTTAAATTATAATATCATGTATAGATACATTATAATATACGCTTGTTGTTGCATCGATATCCAGGAAGTTATGAGCACTATCTACATTTCAAATGGAAGCGCCTACGCGTTTTACAACGCGGTTTTAAAGGCAGGTTCGTGTCCACATCGATATCTGCGTGATCGCACGCGGTCTATGATATATCGCTAAGGGTATTTTATGCAAGTACATGGCAGTTCGCAAAACTCTCGTGAATATAGAGCTGCGCGACATGGGCTGTTTCCGTCGTCGTGACGTAGTATATATGCAAATGTTATTCTCGGTGCCTATCACTTTGTTTTTACGCGATTACGCGGCGCAAAAATGGCGTACAAGTAAAAAGTAGGTAAAAGTGCAAAATGTTTGGAGTTAGTTTCGTTTTCAGCGCGTAATAGCTGCATTATGGGCATTTTTATCGAAGGTGACTGTATAAACTATTAGTTGAATATTCCTATCGTTGTGCAGAATAACATTCGCTGAAAATAAATTATATCGACGCTTTCCCCTGCATAATTATTTAAAAAATATATAT